>NC_056522.1:125049545-125092485 GCF_019175285.1 Sceloporus undulatus | reverse complement strand
TCCGTGTATAAAAAAAGAAGGGCCGACTGTACCTTTGTGTGTCTTATTAAGGGGTTTCCATATTGGCAATTTCATCCAAGTCTACAAAATAGAGAAAACACACTAGTGAGCTGCAGGGATGTATTTCTTCAACATATTGCTCTCATAGGAAACAGTGGTCAATCTGAGAAATTTTCTCTCACTATAACAAAGTACCCGAAAACTCTGCAGTTTTAAAAAAATTGACAGTTTGGGACTTATCACGTGCAAATTGTGCAGATTTTTTGTGCAGATACTTTAAACTACAGCCATTCGTGCAGAAAAACAGCACAGTGTCAGTCACTTACCATATCAGCCTAAACTACTCCATAGGATTTTGTCGCGGGGATAAATGAACAGACACCCTTGTTAACAACCCTCAGAGTCTTTTTGAAAAACTGTTCATGGAATAGAGCTTTATTGAATTTTTAGGCCTACCTTTTGAGGAAGGAGTTTAAAAAAAAACTTGCAGTAAATAAGAGCCCTGTGAAACTCTTGATTGAATCTAATTTACAGTCACATGCCTAAAGCCATCCACCAACTAAGGAGCAGTGGCTGAATTTCTTTGATGCAAGAAAAACAAATAATTGGTCAAGGGTTGTGAGTGACTGTGACAGAAATAAAGAAAGGCTATGGAAAGAGCAGGAAAGAAATAATTGTATCTCACCTCTTAGCCGATAATAAGCTTGATGGCTTGCTAAAATCTGCTTCACTGACTCTTGAGGGCAAACCTTCACTCCAGTTGGAAAAAAGAAGATCTCTTGTTCGATGCTTGGCCATATCAAATATTCTCGAATAGTTGATACTCTAGACCTCTTTGTAGTTCTCTCTGACTTTTCCAGACCCAGAGCATCTGCAAGGTTGGCTTCATCGTGATTAATTTTATTTGGAGTTTCTGCAAGAGGAAAGATGAAGAGAAACAGACTGTTCAGTGAGACACAAAACAGAAAATAGATTATTTTTTTTCTAAAAGTAGACCAAGACCGCAAAATATTGATGGCCATGACAAAACCATTGCCTCTTCTGTAAAGGCAAGGAACCTGGTGCCTGGGTTACAATTATCGTTCCGCCATCTTTCGTAACACCGAAAATTTCGTAACCCGAAAAGGCTTTCCGTAGCACTGGAAAGCTTATGCACTTTGAGCATTGAATTCGCACCGAAATGAATTCGTAACCCGAAAAATTTCGTCACCCGAAACAGTTTTTGCCAATCAACTTTTTCGTATCCGAAAATTCGTAACCCGATCATTTCGTATCCCGAGGCACCAGGTACTGAATATTTTCAGTGACAGATATGTTCTAAGATTTACCAGATAGAAAGAAATTTCCCTTCAAGCAAACCCCTAACACTAAAATGTAGGGATAGTTCAGAACCTGAGGCCCTGGACGCTTTCAGACTATTCAGTTATAGTTTAATTACACAATTAATTATTATGTAAACAGGTCATCAGTCTGGGCACTCCTGGGGTCCCAAACCCAGCCCTCTGGGTGATCACAGATGGCCATGGTCCCTTCCCCTTGACTTTTTGTCCCTTGCCTGATGAATAGTAGTTTCTCATGCTGCAGAAAAAACAAATGTTCTTTTGCAGCATTTTCACCATATTCAAACTTCCCAAAGTGCTGCACAGGGATTATTCCCCTGTGAAAAATATGTGGGTTTTGTGCAAAACTTGCTTTCTGTGAAGAGGAAAATGTTTTCTGTCCAAGAATACTGTTTTCTGCACAGAAAACAGAATGGGGGTAGGTTGTTGTTTGTAATTACTAATTCCCCACAAAATTTCTGGACCTTGAATAACAAGAGAAAATTGTGCAAAAGTTATGTTGTTCAGTTATTCTTGACAGGGGTTCCAACTATTGGACTACCTGTTGTTGTTGTTTTTTACTTGGTTGGAATATATTTTTACACTTCCACTAAGTCTCCATTAATTTGGTGTGTTTCTCAAATGAACGTTCCTTCTCCCTGATTTAAAAAGGCTGTCTCTCTCTGCAGAAGGAGCTTGCCTTTTGTCTCATTCTGTAGCTCAATGGTCTCAACCTTCCTAATGCCATGACCCTTTAATACAGTTCCTCATCTTGTGGTGACCCTCAACCATAAAATCGGTTCCTAAGACCTAAAAATATGTGTTCCAAGGGTCTTAGGTGACCCCTGTGAAGGGTCATCAACCCCCAAAGGGATCGCGACCCACAGTTGAAACTACTGCTGTAGCTTCTGCCAGGCTTCCTGGCTTGAGTTATATCAAACTGTTTGTTCTCCACACGTTTTACTTCCTAATGTACATGTATGCTTCTTTCATTGGGCTCAGAGGTGCATGTTTCTCTGGGATAATTGGCTTTGCATATTGAAAGGGGACACCATGCCCCTGCCCGGTATAAGGGACATATCTGCACTACACAGTTATAGCAGATTTAGGCCTGAAACAGACATGTAGATGGGGGTTAGCTTCTGGCCTTTCTGGGGCATGGAGTTCACATGAAGCACACCCCCCAGAGTGACTAGAAGCTGCCCAGGGCTGTCCCATGCCACCTAAGCAGCCCCAAAATCATCCCCAAAAGGAGCAGATCTTTGTCTGCTCCTTGGGGATTAATCAGGAAGTATCCCTCAGGGCCATGGTGTGTTTGCCCATGGTCCCATGGCATTGGGCTGGGAGCAGCTTTTGACATCCTCCTGCTGTCGGCTTCATTCCTTAGAGTATTTTATTATCATGACAGTATCCCAGCTGAGCCCTGAAACCCACTGGGTGAACTTGGGCAAGTCACTTGCTCTCAGCCTCAGGGGAAGGCAATGACAAAACCTCTCTGAACAAATCTTGCCAAGAAAACCCCGATAGGTTATCTTAGGGTTGCCATAAATTGAAATTACTTGAAAGCAACAGAACACCAAAATCTTATGGAATCTTAGGATTGTATTTGGTGAGGTGTTATATGCTGGGGTTTGGTTCCAAGATCCCCTGTGTATAACAAAATCCGTGTATGCTCAAGTCCCATTAAATATAATGACGTAGCAAAATGGTGTCCCTTATAAAAAAATGGAAAATCAAGGTAAATTTATACTTTTTTGGAACATTTTCAAACCGTGTATGCTTGAATCCGTGTATAAAAAATCCGTGTATAAGAAGGGCCGACTGTACCTATTGTGTGTCTTATTAAGGGGTTTCCATATTGGCAAATTTCATCCAAGTCTACAAATAGAGAAAACACACTAGTGAGCTGCAGGGATGTATTTCTTCAACAATATTGCTCTCATAGGAAACAGTGGTCAATCTGAGAAATTTTCTTCTCACTATAACAAAGTACTCAAAAACTCTGCAGTTTTAAAAAAGAATTGACAGTTTGGGACTTATTCAGTGCAAATTGTGCAAGATATTTTTGTGCAGAATACTCTTAAACTACAGCATTTTCAGTGCAGAAAACAGCACAGTGTCAGTCACTTACCATATCAGCCTAAACTACTCCATAGGATTTTTGTAGCGGGGGATAAATGAACAGACACCCTTGTTAACAACCCTCAGAGTCTTTTTGAAAAACTGTTCATGGAATAGAGCTTTATTGTAATTTTTAGAGCATACCTCTTTTGAGGAATGGAGATTTTAAAAAAAACTTGCAGTAAATAAAAGAGCCCTGTGAACTCTTGATTGAATCTAATTTACAGTCACATGCCTAAAGCCATCCACCAACTAAGGAGCAGTGGCTGAATTTCTTTGATGCAAGAAAAAACAAATAATTGGTCAAGAGGTTGTGAGTGACTGTGACAGAAATAAAGAAAGGCTATGGAAAGAGCAGGAAAGAAATAATTGTATCTCACCTCTTAGCCGATAATAAGCTTGATGGCTTGCTAAAATCTGCTTCACTGACTCTTGAGGGCAAACCTTCACTCCAGTTGGGAAAAAAGAAGATCTCTTTGTTCGATGCTTGGCCATATCAAATATTCTCCGAATAGTTGATACTCTAGACCTCTTTGTAGTTCTCTCTGACTTTTCAGACCCAGAAGCATCTGCAAGAAGTTTGGCTTCATCGTGATTAATTTTATTTGGAGTTTCTGCAAGAGGAAAGATGAAGAGAAACAGACTGTTCAGTGAGCTACAAAACAGAAAATAGATTATTTATTTTTTCTAAAGAGTAGACCAAGACCGCAAAATATTGATGGCATGACAAACACAATTTGCCTCTTCTGTAAAGAGCAAGGTACACTGGTGCCTCGGGTTACGAAATTAATTCGTTCCGCCATTCCTTTCGTAACCCGAAAATTTCGTAACCCGAAAAGGTTTTCCGTTAGCACTGGAAAGCCTATAGCTGCACTTTGCAGCATTTGAATTTCGCGCCGAAATGAATTTCGTAACCCGAAAAATATTTCGTAACCCGAAACAGTTTTTGCCAATCCAACTTTTTCGTATCCCGGAAATTTCGTAACCCGATCATTTCGTATCCCGAGGCACCAGTGTACTGAATAATTTTCAGTGACAGAATATGTTCTAAGATTTACAAGAGTTAGAAATGAATTTCCCTTCAAGTCAAACCCCTAAACTAAATGTAGGTAGTATCAGAACCTGAGGCCAGGGACGCTTTCAGACTATTCAGTTATAGTTAATTACACAATTAATTATGTAATGTAAACAGGTCACAGGTTTGGCACTCATGGGGTCCCAACCCAGCCCTCTGGGTGATCACAGATGGCCATGGTCCCTTCCCCTTGACTTTTTGTCCTTGCCTGATGAATAGTAGTTTTCTCCATGCTGCAAGAAAAAACAAATGTTCTTTTGCAGCATTTTCACCATATTCAAACTTCCCAAAGTGCTGCACAGGAATTATTCCCCTGTGAAAAATATGTGGGTTTTGTGCAAAACTTGCTTTCTGTGAAGAAGGAAAATGTTTTCTGTCAAAGAAATACTGTTTTCTGCACAGAAAACAGAATGGGGGTAGGTTGTTGTTTGTACATATAATAATTCCCCCACAAAATTTCTGGACCTTGAATAACAAGAGAAAATTGTGCAAAAGTTATGTTGTTCAGTTATTCTTGACAGGGGTTCCCAACTATTGGAATACCTGTTGTTGTTGTTTTTTATCTTGGTTGGAATAATATTTTTTACACTTCCACTAAAGTCTCCATAATTTGGTGGTTTCTCAAATAGAACAGTTCCTTCTCCATGATTTTAAAAAGGCTGTCTCTCTCTGCAGAAGGAGCTTGCCTGTTGTCTCATTCTGTAGCTCAATGGTTCTCAACCTTCCTAATGCCATGACCCTTTAATACAGTTCCTCATCTTGTGGTGACCCTCAACCATAAAATCGGTTCCTAAGACCATAAAAAATATGTGTTTTCCAAGGGTCTTAGGTGACCCCTGTGAAAGGGTCATTCAACCCCCAAAGGGATCGCGACCCACAGGTTGAGAACTACTGCTGTAGCTTCTGCCAGGCTTCCTGGCTTGAGTCATATCAAACTGTTTGTTCTCCACACGTTTTACTTCCTAATGTACATGTATGCTTCTTTCATTAGGGCTCAGAGGTGCATGATTATATCATGGGATAATTGGATCTTGCATATTTGAAAGGGGACACATGCCCCCTGCCCGGTATAAGGGACATATCTGCACTACACAGTTATAGCAGATTTAGGCCTGAAACAGACATGTAGATGGGGTTAGCTTCTGGCCTTTCTGGGGGCATGGAGTTCACATGACGCACACCCCCAGAGTGACTAGAAGCTGCCCAGGGCTGTCCCAGTGCCACCTAAAGCAGCCCAAAATCATCCCCAAAAGGAGCAGATCTTTTCTGCTCCTTTGGGGATTAGATCAGGAAGTATCCTCAGGGCCATGGTGTGTGTTTGCCAATTGGGCTGGGAGCAGCTTTTGTACACTCCTTCCTGCCTGTCGGCTTCATTCCTTAGAGTATTTTTATTATCATGACAGTATCCCAGCTGAGCCATGAAACCCACTGGGTGAACTTGGGCAAGTCACTTGCTCTCAGCCTCAGGGGAAGGCAATGACAAAACCTCCTCTGAACAAATCTTGCCAAGAAAACCCCGATAGGTTTATCTTAGGGTTGCCATAAATTGAAAATTACTTGAAAGCACAGAACACACAAATCTTATGGAATCTTAGGATTTGTATTTGGTGAGGTAGTTTTATTTCTCATAGCTGTTTGAATATTATGGCAGAGCATTTTAAGTACCTCACCAAACTACTGGCTACTTTAGGATGGAGAAATGACAGATAAGATGGACCAGATACAACCTTGTGATACAGATACATCCTAAGACAACCTTTTCTGATGCAGCAATACATTTTTCTTTAAGTGGCCACAAGGGCCTTGTTCATTCTATTAATACATTATTATTTTTTAGGAGCCAGCATGTTGCAGTGGTTTGAGTCTTGGGCTAAGACTCTGGAGACCCTGCTCAGCCATGAAACTCCTGGGAAAGTCGCATTCTCTCAGCTTCAGGGGAAGATTAGGACAAACCTCCTTTGAACAAAACCTGCCAAGAAAACTCCATCTTAGGTTCATCTTGGGTCACCATAAGTCAGAAATGATTTGAAGGTCCATCACACACACACACACACACACACACACACACTGCTATTCCATCTGGGACTGCCACACTGAAGTTCAAAACAAGGTGCTCAGTGTTGATCACATGGCTGAACACCTTGTTGTGATTTCAGTGGATGATGTGCATCATCACTCCCACCAATGGTGATGCACCCATATTGTACAGCAGGACACTATGTAAACAGTCACCCAGCATTGCTAGAGAGTGCTCTGGATTTTCCTGGAAAATATGGAGAAGAAGGTAAGTCTTTTTAATGCAGTTTAAGGCAGGCATGGTTCAAATTCGATGGGAAACTGGCCTCAAGTCATGAAGACAGAGTGTGGTCAAATTGGGACTTTGGCTCTGCATTGTAAAGACAAGTTATGGTGAGGGCAGTGGGAAACCAGTTCATTTGGCCCGTGTAGACATCTCCCTAGAAGTGGCATGGAGAGGATAAAAAGTACAATGACATGGGAATGGAGACAATAAGAGAAAGAAGAGTGACTAAGGAGTGGGAGAGGAAAAGATGGGATGGCAAGGGAATCAGAAGAGATAGAGAGCAGAGTTTGAGAGAGTGAGAGCATGATGTGTTTGGGTGTGAAAGGGGGAGAATAACTGCATTGACAGGGGAAGAGTAGCAGGGTGAGAGCAAAGCAAAGTGCACACATATACACAAGCAGAGGTAAGAGTTTGGTCCATTAAAACTGGTCCCTTGAAGAAGATTTTTTTAAATGTGGGATTCCCTCAAACCCTATTAGATTACAGACCACAATCACAAAAAATCACAGATCCAACACTTTTCTGCATCATTGTGGAGCAAAAGCATGAATTTCTAAGGTCTAGGCCTTTAATGCATTCTTCTCAGCTTTGTTCCCCACCCAGAACACTAACACACCATAGGCTACCTCTGTGTCCACACATGCTTTCTGGGAATTGGTCGTCATTTGTTGTAGATACATTTTACATTTTAGATGTATTCCCAAAAGATAGAATGTGCTGATATTTATAAAAAATATGAATATAGGGCCAAAATACATTAGTAAAATACAGAGAAATATATGGTGCTCTCCATACATTGTATGGCAAATTAGATCATCAAACTGCTTTCATTTGATGAGAGTAAAATTTGCACTGTCTGTTTGGCTGGCCAAGAATATTATGCTTTACATCATTTTACATGACACAACAATTCGAAATTTTATGAAAGCTAACAGCAAAGGAACCCCTGAAAGCTTTGAATTTCAATAACTTGAAAAGAAAGCAACAAATTCATTTTCATGGAGATAATGAAAGAGCAGTTGGTGAAGTAATTATATTTTAACTTCTATTCACTAATGCTTAAAGAAATTATGTTGATTTTAAATGAACTTTTCAAGATGTTTTGGCAGCATTAAAGCAATTATAATGTTGATGTTAAATGAACTTTTCAAGATGTTTTGGAAGCATTTCTGTAGTTACATGTTGTGTGCATCTTTTCTCTTTTACAAGCAACTTGAAAAGAACCAAAAGGTAAACAAAATAAAGGGTTTGTTTAAAGAATTGTTAAAAGAAAGTGGTGAAATGTGTAGATGATTTGTAAACTTTCTGAGACAGAAAATATTTTTTCTAAGAGGCCAAGAAAATGAATATAGCTTGGATTCTGATCATCTGTTTGTAGATAGCAATTGTGTTTGGGAAAGATAGAATTTCACCAAGGGGCGTTGAAAAGAAATCAAATGTCTTTCAAGAGAATCAGCTTACAAAAGAATAAGAATATTACAAAAATTAAGGGCTAAATATTTAGTGGAGCATGACAAGTTTCAATGTAGCAGGAATAATTTGCGTCTGTTTCTTTTTCTTCCATGAAATGAGGAATATAGCTTCAAGCAAAGCCATAAACATTAATTATTATGTCGGGAGTTGTTAAACAGATGAAAAGAAAATAAGAGAGGAAAGATGGTTCATCCTGACAATTTGGAACTGACTGAACTGAATCTGAGCAGACAAAGAAAAGGAAAAGAAGAGCCTCTTCTAGCAAGATGATAGAGAATAAGTAGCCCCTGTTCTACGTCAGCCTATTGTAGGAATTTCTAATTAACATTCCAGTGAACTGTCCTTCTCAAAGCACAAAAGCTGGGAACAGTTATTACATGGCTTTGTAGCAAATCTATTTTAGAAAGCACATGCTGTAAGCACTCTTGCATGAAGGAAATAAAACACATGAAAATGAAAGTGGTTCATAACGATTCTTTCCTGCAAGTTGCAAAAAGGGTTCTGTCAGTTGCAAGGGGGCAAATGTTTTATTTATACATTGAGTTCCTAATACCAAATTGTCAGCAAGAAAGCAGCAAAATGACCTAACGTATCTACTAGTTCCATTTCCATTGATCACTTCTTGTTTGTCACTAATCTGTGACAAGGTAAAATGGTCAAACATTTTGCACCAAAATATACAAAATTCTTAGCAGGCAGAAGCAGACTAGATTTTCAAGAAATGCAGATCAAAAATTGGGTATGTTTTTAACAGGAGTGAATTTTCTGTTTAACAGTTTAAGTGTACAAGCTGGAAAAGAAGCACTGTGCAATATATTTTAGCCACAAGACACTAATGTGGAACAGAAAGTGCCAAGGGTGGAATGAAGGACTAAAGCATGGGCAATTTTGTGAATCCCTAAACTGATTTGCAGCAGGGTTGTTAACTCCTGTTTTTATGCTGTTTAGCCATCTATATAGCAGTGTGACAGCGTACCTCACCTACTTCCTTTGTCTAGCACCTACTTCCTTTGTCCAGAGGGAAGAGATAATCTATTCTGTTTATTTCTTCCTTATTTTTCTCAGAGTCTGAGAAAGTTACTTCTTGGATTACATCTGGATCCACCAGCCATCATGGTATTTGTCAAAATGTCATTATCTAAACTGCAGCTTCTAAAAATCCATATTTATTTATTTTTTTAAAAAATATTATCTTGAATGTATTTATTTTGGTCTTGCCATTGGTGTTGTGCCCTTTCAGGACATGGGACAGAAAGAGATCCCCACTACTTGAGTACTTTTCCTGTGTTGCAGTTCTACTGAGAAAGAAGCCTGAAGCAGACTAGTGAACAGAACTGCTGGAACACAGAGCTCCATAGCATCAACATGGAAGTACTTGCCAAACTGTATGGCAGAATAACCATAAAGAAGGTAACTGATGGCAGGGCTCTGCCTGTACTACTCATACCCTTCAACATTATACGGATAAAAACCAGGAGATGTGTGATCAAGCAACATCAGAGTGTAGTCAAGGTGAGAAAAGCTATACATGAGGAAGAACACACAAGCTAGGAGAGGAAGTAGCAGTTTCTTTTTACTGGAGCTTGCAGGGAACAGCAAGACTCCACCCCTTCTCCTCTCTTTCTCCGGCTGGGTTAACTGAGTGCAAACTACATTTGAACTTTGATTTCAGTTTGCAGCAGCTGAAGTGAGACCAAAGGGGGAAATGGGAAGAAGAGGAAGAAAATGGGACATTTTAAAAACAGCTGGAAAAAGGGGAAGAGAAGAGATTTAACTGAGACCATCCCTGTCAAATTGAGACAGTTGGAGAACACGACTACTTAGCTGTTTCACAACTTTCCCTTTGCCTCTGCTACCTTGCTTTGCCCATCTTTCAGGGACATCATGGCTGGCACTCATTTGGTGGCATTTGCAGGCATAACTGGGGATAGTGCCGGTGTAAGTACGTTTTCAGACCTTGCTGAAAGGGATGTCAGTTCTCCTTCCACATGGCCTCTGTCTGGCATGCAAGAACAGCTAGCCAAGCTCCCTCTCCCTAGCCCCTGATCAGCTGTGAGAGGTGTAACCAGATTTGTTTCAGCTGTTCTTGAATACAAAGGGCCTGGAAGTTTATTCCTTTTTCACTCCATGATCAAGAGCATCTAGAGCAAGCTCGGGCACACTTCTGTGGCTGGTAAGTGGCCAGGAAAGGGGAACTGTATCCAGAGCTCTTCCAACTTGTCTTGTAGTCAAAGAGAAAGAGCCAGGAAGAGAGTCACCTTCCTTAAGTGTACACCAACAGAGACTCACACTTCATCCATAAAATAGAAATGGGAATCATGTGGTCCCTGATTCTTGTTGGACTTCAGGTCCAGTAACCGAAGCCAACATAGCCAATGGTGAGAAATGTTGGGCCTTGAAGTCCTACGATGTCTGGAGTGCCACATGACTCTCATGTCTGCTGCAACCTATTTCTGTAATTACATCTCGATTTCCCATCACAGCAAGAACAACCTTCATCTACCTGAGTCATTCACAGCCCTGAATCACCAAATGTTACTGGACTTTTTATTTTTAGATGCTTCAGCTGCCATAACTGAGGATGAAAAGAGATGTACAAAAGACAGTCCAATCACTTTTTTCTTGCCTTCTGCCTAACCTGAAGTTTTATTTATTATGACTATTTTTTCCAGCATTGGCATTGGGAGGATGGTAAGAAAAACAGAGTTTCAGGACTGAATTGTAGTAGTGTATCTACCGAAAACAATACAGTAAATCCTTACCTGGGAGAGAATGACATTCTACCCTAAGTGATCTATTTTTAGCTGTGGGTGCTTACATACAACAGGCATGATAAACAGATGCCTCCAGAATAACTTACTGAATACAGTGGGTCCTTGCTTTCCACTGAGGTTTGGTTCTAGGAAACTGCCCCCCCCCCGATACCCAAATCCATGGATGCTCAAGAGCCTTTCAATAAAAATGGCATAGTGAAATGGTGTCTTTTATATTTATGTATTTTAAAATACATTTTCAAGTTGTAGATATGAATCCATGGATATGGAATTCTTGGATATAAGGGCTGGCTGTATGTGTGAAAAACAAAACAGAAAGAAAAGGCAAAAGCCAATTAGCTTGCCTCACCAGCTACCCTGACATGTTGGAAAATCCTAGATCAAGTCATTAGACAACTGGAGACTGTTGAAGGAGAAGAAAATCATCCTAGGATGCATTTTGGAAGAAGTATTTAAGTGTCTCTAGAAGATTCAAAATGCTTTTGTTTACTGATGAATGGCTTACTTGATCTGGTTGTTTCCTTTCACATGTGCATAATGTTAGTTTTGAAGAATTTTGCTGAAAGATGTCAGACTGCTCTTCTTTCTTGTAATAGAGGAACTTATCCCTAATCTTTCCATGCAATTTCTATCTCTAGTACCAAAGTTTCTGTTAAAGAAGTCATGCCCAGGAATACACCTACTAAATTAACTGAGGTATATTTGCATCTCATGCCTTCACATTTTCTATGTTTTGTGGGACAATGATGGAAGGCTACCTCATTCTTTCGGAAAATTGTTCACTTATTAGAGCTCTCTACATCTTACCACTATGGCAGTTCTTAGTAACACATTTAGCAATTTTGCCAAAGAGCAAAATGAATAAGATGCGCAAACTTTTAAAAATCTTTGCCATCATGCTGAAACCTTTTAAAATTTCTTCCTTGCCATGTTCTATAGCTGTTCAATAACAATATATCTTTTAAGAAGTCTTGTGACATGAAAATTGCTCTTTCTCCTATACGTCTTCCCTTTCATTCCCTCTGTAAGCAATTACAGTTGACTCATCTTAGCTTCACACAGCTCCCAACCACTCCAACATTTGACAGGTGAAGTTCAATACCTTTGCTTTATATTGAGTCAACAGGAGTTTATTAGATGGGAACTGGTGATCCATTCCCATTTGTACAAGGCACCACAAAATAATTTTAAAAAGATGTGTCGGCTAGAGGAAGAAAAATAGTCATGTGTCTGCAAACCATTCTCTTACATAATATTACATATTAGAAATAAGGCAGTGTAATGTTGTTATTAGGGTATTGGTCTGGCACCTGAGAGATGTAGGTTCTACTCCCCACTGAGCCATGAAAGTCACCATATGGCCTTGGCCCAGCTGTAGTGTTGCTGAAATCCTGGTAGTGGTGTATGCATGACACATCCAGAGGTCATGATAGCACACTATAGGATTTCTGCAGTACCTCCTTGCTCAGTTCACACAACTGCAAAATGATAGCTTCCAAGACATACTTTCATGTCTTTGGAATAGGGCCCAGGTGCAGGTGTCTGTGTGTGCATGTGGGTTGCTGAGGGAGGATCTAGCTGCAATAAAAAGCCAGAAGAATGGAACAGCCACCAACCTACCCCCTGGAACCTCCAGAGTATGCTAGTGTGAAGATCTGGGAAAATGAACACTCTTCCTTTTTCCTTGTTGCACAACTGAGACCATAGAATCACAGAAGAGACCTCAAGGTCCATCAAATTCAACCCCTTGCCATGCAGGAATACAGAACCTAAGCACCCCTGACAGATGGCCATTCAGCCTCTGTTTAAAAACCTCAGAAGAAGGAGACTCCACCACACTCAGATCTCATTGAGGCAGCAGATCCCATTGTTGAACAACTCTTACTGTCAGGAAATTCTTTCTAATGTGGCAGAGAAATCTCTTTTCCTGTAGTTTGAATCCATTGCTCCAGGTTATAGTCTCTGGAGCAGAAGAAGACAAACTTGCTTCATCTTCAATATGACATCTTTTCAAATATTTAAACAAGGTTATCATATCACCTCTTAACCTTTTCTTCTCCAGGCTAAGCCTACCCAGCTCCCTAGGCCTCTTCTCATAGGGCATGGTTTCCACATGCTGCCTAGGGCACCCACTGCTCTTATCCTGGTGTAAATATTCTGGTGGATCTTTAGGGTACATTGGCCTCTCTCAGCCTCATCTACTTCACAGGCCTGATGTCTGGTAAAGTGGAGAGGAGGACAGTTGTGTGGGTTGTCTTGAGCATCTTGGAGTGAAGATGGGATAAAAAGATAACAAAATTAATAAACAAACAAACAATACACTCATTCTATGTTCTAAGGTCAGCTAAACAAGTTTCATTCAAAAGCTGGGAAAGACCAAATGGCTATCCTGTAAAATATACTGGTGGAACAGAGCCCACTCTTTGTTCACATATTCCACCTAGATCAGAGTGACACAATCACAGGGACAAGTGTAGTACCATGCAGGGATAATGTGAAGGAGGGCATTTCCACACTGGCAGAGAAACTAATGTTACCCATTCCCTTCCCTTAGCATCCCAAAGAAGCCTCACCAACTGTTATACAAAAAGTCAGGATCCCGTTCTGAGTGGGAACAGCTTGTGGAACAAGGAATTCAGAGGGAGAGCAGATGTCCCAAAATTGTGTGGAGGCATCTTCCACAAGTGGGAGCTTCACAAGGTGTACCTGCTTGATTTTGAGAAACCCCTCTTTCCCCCTTGCCCTGCTTTACTACAGTTCATCTCATTCCATCCTGAGGGGGGTTTTTTTGGGGGCGGGGGCGGGGGCGGGGGAGAGGGATTGCTAATGATAATTATGATAATGATAATAATAATAGAAACAACAACAACAACAATTCAGGTGGAGGCAGAATTTTGAATGGTTCTCAAAGTAGACAGCTAGGACAGGGAAGTTATTTCCAGGAACTCCATTTTTCCCAGAGCAATATCAACTGATACTGAAATATGAAGTAGAGAGTCAGTATGCAGCAATGGCATTTATACGTAGTAAGAAAGCCCGTCTTGAATCCCATTGTGGAGGAAGGCAGGACATAAATCCAGCAAATAAATAAAATAACAAATAAATAAATCAGAACAAGATGAAATATGTTGCTGAATCAGGTTAATGTTGATTGTTGCTGTGTGCCTTCAAGTTGTTTCTTGGGCTAAGAGTGTGTGATTCTCCCAAGGTCAGCCAATGGGTTTCCACGGCTGAGCAGGGAATCGAAATCTGGTCTCCAGGTTTGTAGTCCAACACTCTATCCACTACTCTATGCCAACTCTGTAAGGACTGCTTAGAATAACATTATTTTCCAATTTACGGGAAGCAAACAACCAGGATTTGATTACAGGGGGGCCAAGGGAATTCACCATGCTTTAGATCCAGATGTATGTTTTCAAATTTATGTCCCCCCCCCCAAATTTGGTCAGCCCCCATAACCAGGTCAGGACTATGTTAAGCCTTCAGATTTCTGGGCCAAGCCCTTTGTGATGCCACAAGAGGTTGGCCCTGGTGATTTTTGGTGACTTTAAAAAGAGGCAGCCCCTAGTGATACCTCTAGACATGATACATTTAGCATCAACCAACTGAAAACCACCAAGTATAGCAACTAAGGAAAAAAAATATACAGTTGGCCCTTTATATCCGAGGGGGTTCCATTCCAGACTTCACCCCCCTGTGGATGCCAAATATCATGGGACTTCAAGTCCCATTCTTTTCAATGGTAGCACATGTGATGGGTATCTTAGTGTGGCCACATGCATGCACTGCCATTGAGGACATCTGCGGATGCTCCACTCAACAGATAGTAAGCCCACAGATGGAAAGGTATGACTGTATAACCACAAATCTAATGGCTGCACTTTTACCCTTTGATTCATCTCCTTTACCACGAAGACTGGAGAAGAGGGAAAGGCTCTGAGACTTGGCAACTCAACCCATCAAATAACCCCCCTCTTGGCAATAAGCCATGGTGGCAATATAGTCATGGTGCTTCAGTGGCAGTAGGAAGAATAAAACGGGGAGGTCTCACCTCCCCATTCCTTTCTTTTGTGACAGCCCTTGAGGAAACTGCACTTCCTAAGATACCTGTGGACCTTGTGTCCTGGCAATATGGCAGGCACTAGATGTTAAGAAAAAGAAACCTTTCATTTAATTTTTTTTTTGTGAAGCCATAGGTGAACTGCTGGTACTTACCTAATAAGTAGGCTCTTAAAGTGGGGCAGGGGTTTCAGTAGAGGAGGGTGCTGACTACATCAGGTGACACATCAGAGGGTGGTGTCATCTGATGTGCTTGTGGGAAAGGGCTACCTTCTGGGTCTGGTAGCTCTGCTGGTCACCTGGAGAAAACAAGTCTTCTTCCACACCCAGCAGCTCCACCAGTTTCAGAAAAGGCTTCAGGGCAGCAGGAGCAGCTTACTCTCACCAGTGGCTGCTGGCAAGAATTGGCTGCCTTCTGGGTTTGGTGGCTCTGCTGGCCAGGTGCTAAGGAGAATTGCCTCCTTGTCCCACATGACCAATAGCTCTGCCAGACCCATAAAAGGCTGTTGAAGAGAGGATGGGGGTATTTAAAAATGATTCGTACTGGGTGTCAAATATATTGGTATGCCAGTGATTTGGGGAAATTCTGTATTTTCTGGCGTATAAGACTACTTTTTAACCCAGGAAAATCTTCTCAAAAGTCGGGGGTCATCTTATACGCCAGGTGTCATATTATAGGGCAGGAGCTGAAACTTCTGAGCTGGACTGGAGAATCTGCGGTCACCGCATATGGTGGGGGGAGCTCAAAAACGGCCGCGGCAACATCCCCACCATATGCGGCAATCATATGAAAGCAGCTACCACTCTGATAGTCTTGGAGACAGGGAGCACTGGGCAGGCAGCTCCCTGCCTGCCCAGTTCTCCCTGTCTCCAAGACTATCAGAGCTGACCAATCCAAGCAGGCTTTGTATACAACAAGGTTTCCTGCTAAGGACCTGCATGTCATAAGCATCTGAATTTAAATTATCATATTGAAATCAAATCTGATGTTTTTTAAATTTTTATTTGGTGTGCATTGGAAGAGGGGTAGTCTTATACGGTGAGTACATCCCAAACTCTATATTTTAACTGGAAAAGTTGGGGGGTTGTCTTATATGCCCAGTTGTTTTATATGCCGGAAAATACGGTATTATAATGAGAGCTGGATTGGTAGCAACTGAATTTGTAATGGCTCAAAAATAAGGCATGCACTGCCATTCTTCTTCAATGTACAGCAGGATCAGATTGTCAAGTAGACCTCAACCCCTGCCTCAAGCCCATTGCCCAATGTGTTTGCTGTTCCCCTCTGAGAAATGCACCCTATCTCCTTTTTTCTGTTAAAGTTGACTCCCAGATTTGAGACATGACTTGAGATCTGGAGTAACAGACTTGAATACATCACTGATATCTCCTGAACATGGACACATTCCATAGCTATGGCTAAGACACTTATGCTCTAGGAAGGTTTCGGGTCAGACCAAGACCTTTTTCTGTCTGAGGTAAAGGGCAAGCTCACACCCTCCTCTATTCCAGATACAGAAGCAAAAAAATAAAAATAGAATTAAAATTAAAAAAGGGCAGTTCACTCTTTGTGCTAAGAGGAAAGAGTTCTTTAATGCACCTCAAGATAGTAAGCTAGCTTAGCAGTATAGACCAGACCATATAGCACACAGAGCTGTACTCACCAAGGGTCAAAGGGATGGAAATGCTTTGGGAAGAGTGAAGGCTGTTACTACTACACCACCATCCCCCCCCCTCCCCGGGAGTTGCCTTATTTTGCCTAATGGCTGGGCTGACCCTTTGAAAATATTAGTTAAAGATTAAATTATATTCTAAGCAAAAGTGGCTTCATTCATATCTGGACAGTTGTAGAACCTAGTTTTAGGACAAGGGTTGAATCATGGAACATGTGAAGTATGGATGAGCATCATGCAGCCCTTCAGATGTTGTTGGGCTGCAACTCGCATCAGCCCTTGCCAACATAGCCAATGGTGAGGTATGCTGGAAGCTGCAATCCAATAACATCCAGGGAATAGCACAGTTCTTTCTCCTGATGTAAAGTAATAATAAATAAAATTTTATCTGGGTATCCTGTACTGAATAATCACAACTTGACTCCACCACCTCCACCCAACCTCTACCTTGGTATTTCTATAGCTAATGACAGGTCTTCTTATCAATCCTGGGCCTCAGCATTCCTGTTTCTGAAGCACCATGTAAAGGAACACTCCTATTTTCCAGTAATTAATAACCCCCGAAGCATAAATAGTTGACTTGACCCCCCCCCCCCCCCCACTTTGTGAAATATAGAACAAATATTTTATTTTACTTTATAGAAGTAGCAAGTAACATATTAGTTGATCATAATAATTTTTCCTTTTGACTGATTTCTGATTATTGGGAAAGGTTTTTGTTGTTGTTTTTTGCACTGCAAAGACTGTAGACATATACCACCTTTTCATTATTCTTCAATTGTAGATAACGAAACATCTGTCACACTCCAGTCATCCTTTATTACTGAACATTTTTGTCATTTTATTTTTTTATTCTTCTCATTTCTGTGTAAATATTAATTCACTGTTTCCCCTCAATGCTAACTCCTGCCACATATAGTGCTGCCCAGTACCAGGGCCAGCCATTTTCTTTGGTCAACAGCCCTCAATATTAGCATTCCATTTATATCAGAAACTGAGATAACTGTCAGCCATTCTAGGTGTGTACTTTAGGAAAAACATATTGTATGCATAATTTTTTGTGGGTTTTTCAGGCTATGTGGCCATGTTCTAGAAAAGTTTTTTCCTGACGTTTCACCAGCATCTGTGGCTGGCATCTTCAGTGCATAGTGTATGCAATTTATGAGAGTAATTTATGGCAAATTCAGTGGGACACATTCTTCAACATCTGAGCTACTGAAGTCTAGCTTTCTCAAGGGGCTTTACAAATCAGAATAAAATTAGGCAGCCCCCTTCTTGGATTGTAAAGGCAGGGATGCATCTTTTGTACCTTTATGAGCGAATTAAACTCCTGGATACATTCAAATATGGGTGAGAATTTGGAGACATGGATGGATGGATAGAATATTATTTCTGTGCAGAAACGTCATGCATACTGGACAAAAAGCATGTTTTCTGCATAGAAAGTGTGTTTCTGCATAGAAAAAATACATATTTTATACAGATTAATACTTTCTGAAGCACAAACAGTGATCAGGAACTGCACTAAAAACTTCATGTTCTCATCCAGAAGGGACAATATTTCAGGATTTTTTCATTCTTGCAAACAAGAATAAACAATGTGATGATTTGCAACTCTACATGGAGGCAGGAGATTGACCTGTTTAACTGCCAATCTTTTCTTTTCCAAACTTTTCATCTTCCCTGCCTTATTAGACTTTTAGATTATGCAAAGGCTTCTAAGTATGCTTGGCTGACATGAGTAAAAATCCCTTCATGATTTTTTCCTGCTCAACACAGAAATGTCTTTAGAAAAGCTGCTATACTAGGGCTTGCATCTACATCTATGCCCTCAGTCCACAGTTTTAACCCTCATGTATGCAGATAAATGCCTTTAGGGGCTAAAGCTGAGGTGGCCAGTGCAGTCTCTAGGTTGTTTGTGATCCCAAGCCCATTTCTGTGGCCCTTTGTCCCTGCCAAAAGCCCCACTCCAAAAGAGAGGGTCACTTCCTTTTCCTGGAAGGCTTCAGCAAAGTTGAGTTTATGTCTCACCAGAACAGGATGTTCCTAGGACTCTTTCACTCAATGCAATTGTAACATCTTGATTCCACTTTAACTGCCTTAATATCATCCTGTTAAATCCTGGGGTTTGAAGTTTAGAGACAGGAATTTAGAATTCTCAGCCAGACAGCTTGTCTAGCATCTCTTCAAATGACTAATGCCAGGATTCAGTAGGTTTCAACCACACCAGTTAAAGTGGAATCATGGTGTTACAACTGTGTAGTGAGCTTTTGCACTGAACTTTCATACTTGGTTAGACTGAAATATGAATTATGGCATAAAGAGTGATAATACATATGCAGGTAATGTAGAGGAATACTGTACCATAATTTGCAATAAGCAAGAGGGTAAAACGAGTGTACTGGTACTGAATAATACTAGAGGAAAAGGGGAATAATTTTCTGAAAATTAATCCAAGGATGGAAAGCTATGGGAAAAGCACATTATTTCTATATTATAAGATACTTTCAAGTTGCAGAGGGGCATGCTTAATTGATAAATGTGTCAGATTGCTTTTTGAGAAGACCAGTAACACATTTGACAAGTTAGATAAATTCAGGGAGAAAAGCAGTATTGGATCACAATCCCCCTTTTATAACAATTATCAAGTGGATAATTTTATTACCTTTTTTATACTTGCGGCCAAGCAATCTGAAAACCAGAATTAAATTTTCAGCAAGGTACTGCTGATATTTATACCAAGAAGGCAAAATAATTAAATTCAGATTGGTATTTAAATATGGTAGATGGATATATCCAATCAAGCATATGCTTATATTACAATATGCACCCTGGAACAGAGCCTGAACAAAGAGATAATACATGAACCTGCCTGCTGAAAAAGAACACATACCAGTGCTAATCATATGCTAAATGAAACTGCTCATTTTGGGTTCAGTGGCTACTCCAGTTTTCTCTTGTATTCCTAGTTATAGGATAAGTGTGTTCCCTGTTCAATCCAATGGAAGAAGAAGCTTCATGCCCAGATATTCCCATTCAAAGTTAATGCCTGTGGTTCTCCTTGTTTAGAGTTTTGTACCTGTGACATTCAATGGACCGGCCAGATTAGAACTAAGATGTCAAGCCAGCCTTATAAATATTTAACCCTGCTTCTCTGGATGGACAGATGGTTAAATCTTCCGTTTTACATAGCTAGTCCTCAGCTCAACTAGATGTGCTGAAGCAACTGGCCATCAGATAAACCTTGATGTTTCAGATACTAAGGGGAAATATAAGACCAGTGTTGAGGTCTCAAGGAGTCCTGCTCAGTCTAAGAACAGTGCATCACAAGCATCTTTCCTTTTTTTGGATGAGAAATGGGGGAAGGCACAGGAGACAGATTAACTACATTAATTTTACTACAAGTAATTCTGTTTTGGGAAACTGTTTATGCTCATTTTGATAACTTTACATTACTTCTATTATTTATTATCTTCCTTTATCAGCCTTAGCTGGAACCTGCAGAGTGAAATTCTCTCTACTCAGTCTACACACACTGCATCCATTGAACTGTATAGTATGGGTATGAGGGCAACCATTTAACCTTAGTCTCACAGATCATGACGGGTGTCTCTTACTAACAGTGTGCCATGTTAAAATGACTATAGGTTTGATCTAGAAATGGCTTGAAATCAGCATACAAATCCCTGCATGACTCCAAACAAGATGGAAGCAGTGGGGTAGAATTCATTCAGATGAACCTTGGTTTTTGGAAATGAGATTGGAGGCTGGTATGATTCCCTTTCTCCCCTGACTACTGCACCTCAGTAGTCACTTGTTCCTCCTCTTTTTCCCTGCATGAGGCTGAAGTTCTAGTCCAATGGTTTCCAACCTTTGGGCCGCCATTTGTTTTGGGCTACTGCTCACAGAAGCCCCAGCCAACTTGGCCAACAGTCAGGAATTATAGGAACTGAAGTCCAAATCACCTGGAGGACCAAATGTTGGGAAGCACTGTTCTAGGATCAAAGCAGAAAGGCCCTGGAGAAACACGTACAGTGCCAGGGAAAAGCCAGAAGGGAGACTCTATGATCTGATTTCCCCTCTGAGATCAGAGTCTCTGTAGAAACCTTTATAATGCTGGGTATGGGCAGGTGAGACCCTTGAGAGCAGGCTTCCCCTTCCTTCGAGCAAGATTTACCCTCAGTCCTGTGGCCCTAGAGACACATCCTGGCATCCATAGGGGTATAGCCTGAGTCAAATTATCTTAGGACCCAAGCTGTTATGCTTTTATATGTGTGAAAAATAGCTTAAACCAAATCTACATTAAATGCACATGTTGCCTTGGTGAAAAAGCACACTAAATGTGGCAGTCACATTCCTTCACACTCCTCTGAAAACTCAGAAACTCTTAAAACTATCAGTTTTAAACACAGACAGTATAATCAAGAACATAGTGAGCAACAGCAGTTTTCTGCCAAGAGTACAGTAATTTAGGACACCACCATTTGATTGTGACCTATTAATTTGGAACATTACTGGGCAGAGAGCCCTTTACTGGTGGTAACTGTCCTGCTCTCCAGACCGCTTTCTTTTCTTTTAGTTTTCTCTGTTGTTATATACCCTATTTTTCTCAGAACCATAAAGCAGGAAACATTGTAGTATCAAGGTATCAACACACAATATAGCCATATCTGTCTAAAGTAGTTGCTAAACAGAGACTGTACAGACATATTCCATATCTGTAAAAATGGTTTTAAATATTTAAAGACTTTTCCAGCAGATTACTGGTTTAAATGTTATTATAATATACATCATTATGGCCAGTTCATTCCCTTTCTCAGAGATGGGGACATTTCCAGAAGTCACAATTCAAGAATACAGACAAGTCGGTCCTAATTCTTATAACACAGAAGTGGTTCCATGTATGTAATTTAGCAAATTCTCTTGCTGACAGCATTTCACCTGTGAGGAGAAAATTTAACTCATAAACCAACTTGGGGCAATTTAAAGCTCTACGGCATGGAAAAACCAAGAAAAAATTCTGGTTGCCTCTTGGTACAAATATATTTAACCTTCTACTCCAGGCCAGTTATATAAACAGAGATCTTTAACAGTTGTTACACACAGCTGAGTTAGAGCATGATGATGGGAAGTGGAAAGCCAGAAGTAATTAGGATGATTTCTCAGAGTACATAGAAAGCTTTTGTCTGACTGACTGAATATCTATTCTCTGAACTAAAATTCACATTAGGCCTCTGTTAATAAATGTTGCATGGCCCTCCTTGAGATGATCTCAAGGCATAAGAAAATTAGGCAAAGGAAAACATCACACATTTGTATTCATTACTCAGGAAGTGCTATCCCAGAAAAGACAACATTTGGAACAAATGTCAGCCAAAACCTTGGATGGCATGCCATGCCTTAAGATTTTTCAGAGGAAACTGGTCAGTTTCTGATAAATCATCAAGTGATGAGACATCAGTAAATTCTTGAATTGTTCATGAAACAACCATAAGAATGATATGTAATTGAAAGTTCCATTAATGAATACATGTTTCCACCATTGTATATTATAACAGAACTATTTACATTTGGTAAATTTCAAGTGGTCCTTAAGGCATTGGCATGTTCTATGGAGTAAATGTAGCACTGAGATTTTGCCTATTTGCCCCATGAGTGGCACCTTGAAGCTTGGCATTCATTGCCAATCTCTCTCTCTCTCTCTCACACACACACACACACACACACTGTCAGGGGTGGCACAAGACATTTTGCTGCCTTGTCCGCATCCTGACTCTCCCAAGTGATTACCTAAAGCCAGGTAAATGGTTTTAGAACGGGAGGCCCAAACGAACGAACGAACGAACGTACGAACGAATGAAAAAATAAATATTGTACAAGCACCTCTCCCCATCTCTGGCAGTAAATTAAATAACCACACATTTGCTGCCCTTTCTTGAAATCCAAAATTTCTTACACCAGACTGTTACTTCCCTTTGTGTAATGGTGGGGCAAGCCCTGGCAGTGTATCCATAGAAGCAAATGGTGGTGGGAATGTGTGCCCTTTCATTTCTGTACACCCTTGGTAGTTTGAGCCATTTGGTTTTGACCAAACAATTCAGCTGTGTTTTGACAAGTACTCCAAATATAAAAGGTGATATTAATAGATCCCCCCTCCCATAGCCTAGACCAAGGAAAGATGGGGAAAGATCACATAACTCATTAACAGAGGATACAGTTTCCAGACAGAAAGGTATAAGTTCAATTTGTGGCATCTTCAAGTAGGATTGAGAATGCCCTCCCCCCATGTCAGCACTGACAGTTAGGATAGACAGTATCAAAGACCTGTGTTCTTGATGTAAGATGTAGCCCTACATTCCTAATGTGAGTGAAATCATCCAGAAATATTCTAAGAATGGGATATTTCTTTCACTTTCTTAAGCAGTATGGTTTACACTGGCATGGCACCTGAAGGACTTTTGACTGTGGCAGGTCCTTGGTTTTTTGCCATTCAAGTGATCTTCATGATTGGGTGTTCTTATTTATTTATTTATTCATTCATTTATTTATTTATATTCACATGTTTTAATTTTTAAAATATATTTTATTTATATTTGTTTTATTTTGAATGCTATTACAGTTAGCTAACCTGAGTATCATTTTTTTTAGCAGAAATCTGGGACATATGTGTATTAATAAATGGATGAGATGAGATGATTGCTTGGAGGGGAACTACAAAACACAAGAGAAAGCCTAGTTTCTTTATATCCTGGTACAGGTTTAGTGTCCCTTATCCAGAATGCCGAAATTCAAAATCTTCCAAAACTTTATTCATGGGTGGCTGAGAGAGTGATATTTTTGCTTTCTGATGGTTCAATATACACAAACTCTGCTTCATACACAAAATTATTAAAAATATTGCATATAAAATTTCCTTCAGGGTATGTGTATAAGGTTATGAGACATAAATTAGTGTGGTGTTTAGACTTGGATCCCATCTTTATGTATAAACAAACATAGGTATTCCAAATTTTACAAAATCCAAAATCCTTAACACTTCTGGCCCCAACCATTTTGGATAAGTAAGATCCAACTTATGCTGGCATTTGGAAAATCATTGAAGTGTTGCCTTCAAGCCAAGAAACTATGTGATACAGCATTTTTATGACACTTAGAAGAGATGGATGAAATGTCTATTTCTGGCTGCCACAAAATGAGAGCCCAAGTTTTTCTTGATGAAGTAAAGGTGGGAAGTGCTACTGTATGGGAGGGGAAAATGTGGTTGACTCCTCCAGATCTCCCACAATCGTTCCTCCACCCAAAGCTCATTTTCTAGCAATAGCAATTTCCCACCAATTGCTCCACCATTTCCAAATAAACCAGAAGGGGATGTCAAATCAGCTCAGAATAGATCCTGGGGGTGGAGCAGAATAAAATATCCCTGGGCCCTGGAAGCTGTCTACCCCTTCACAAGAGAATGTCTTCTGCATGCTGTTGGAAATATAACAATCTATATTATTGTTGTTATGTGCTTTCAAGCCATTTCCAACTTATGGCAACCCTAAAGAGAACTTATCATGGGGGTTTCTGGGGTTGAGAGTGTGACTTGGTCAAGGTTACCCATTGGGTTTCGATGGCTGAGTGGGGAATTGAACCCTAGAGTTGTAGTCCAGTGCTTAAAAACTACATCCTAGTGGTTATATAGCATTTAATATTCTGAAATTTTATTTATAATAAAAGAAGCACATTTGTGCCTTGCTAGCACTTGGATGGTATAGGATTGGAGAATGCATTTCTCTTGTAACTGTGCTTCAAAAATTTGATGCAGCCATAAAATAACACAATAGGTGTGCATTTCCCCCCTGCACAGGTGCATGTCAAATTCCTCTTGGAAGGCTGAAAGCTGTAAGACCATTTCTAAGGGCAACTGAGTTCCAAAACCAATACAATAAAATACAATAAAATAAAAATTAACTGTCATTTAATTGGGGTGTGTTGACTTGTATTGTAAGATCATTTTATGATATTTTAATGACATATATAAAACTGTTTTAAATTAATATTTTTAATATGATTGTTTAATATCTGTTTTAAACCTTTGTATTATCCATTGTTTTAACTGGCTTTTATTTTAACTGAGAACTGCCTTCGGTACAATATGGGGAAAATGTGTGATATTAAATGTTACATAAACCAACTAACTAACTAACTGAATAAATAAATATAAAGCCAATGGTTAGCAAAAATGATAGGTAGCCTCAACATGAGGAAGTGACTTCTAGATTACATTTTAGATTGCAATATTTTTCTCTTGTTATAAAGTAGTCTGCACACCACTTTACTTCAATAGCAACTTTGCCATAACCCTTCTGGCATCTGATGTGGTTTGTCATGTGGATACTTTACATCCCATTGGCAATGTACATATCATTGGCAGTTGTTCTGGAACCTACCAGAACATCTGCCCGAGTTGGGCCCGAGTTACTTGAGGGACCGCATCTCCCCATATAATCTGCCCTGCACACTCAGAACAACCGGGAAGAACTTGCTAGAAATTCCATCATCTAAATATGCTACTACATCCCAGAGGGCCTTCTAAGTAGCGGCCCCACAAATCTGGAACAGTCTTCCCGAGAAACTCTGCCTGATCACCCCCCTGGAAACATTCAAAAAGAGGCTAAAAACTTTCCTCTTCTGTCAAGCCTTCCCCTCTGGAAAATGAAGTTGTGTATTTTGATTCCATCAACCTTCTGCCTCACCCTTTCGAATGATTGTTTTAGATTTGTATATTGTATATTGTGTTATTGGTTTTATCTATTTTATTTTATGATGTGTTTGTAACTGGTTTTGAATTTTGTGTACACCGCTTTGGTCTTCTGGAAGAGCGGTATAAAAATAAATTTTATTATTATTATTATTATTATTATTATTATTATTATTATTATTATTACCACTGCTGGTATAGAAACCCTCCACAGACAGGTGTGTGAGAAGGCAATCCATATTAGAGTTCATTCAATAGCAGCTGCACCATTGCTGCTTGTCTTTAACCCAGTGGTGGGTTCTGTGTGACCCTTTAAATGTTGTTCAACTGCATCTCCTAGCATTCCTCAATATTGGTTATGCTGGCTAGGTCTACTGGATATTTCAGTTCACCAATATCTGGAGAGCCATATAGAAACATGGAATCATAGAGTTAGAACAGACCATAAGAGCTATCCAGTCCGGCCTCTTAATTCCCACTTCTTTTTTATCCCATCAAGAAACAAATGAACCAGAAGGCAAAGTGGACCTTTAAACAGGATAAGTCCTTTGACTTTATCATACGTGAGGAATTTGTCTTAATTTTGAATGAAAAGAAAGTGGGGGCCAGAACGCATTTACATGAATTTGCTAGTTCAGTGAATGTACGTGAATGTGAATTGCATTCAAACTGGCTTCCCATTGCCCGAAAATAGCATGCCATTGCCCGAATTTGCATGTGGTAGTCTATCATGCAATAACGTGAAACCCCATGATTGCGCTCAGACTGACTCCCCATTGCCTGAATTTGCGTGTGGTAGTCTATCATGCAATAACGTTAAACCCCATGATTGCGTTCGGATTGCCATTGGATTATACTTCCAATTTACCTTGTCTGATAATGTCCCTTGAAGTTGTCTCATGCAACCCTCATGTCTGACCAGTATAGGCCACATAGCATTCTGACCATAAGTTTTAAGAGCAGAAATAGATATTAGTCCCCTCTAGGTGTCCTCCAGACCTAGGTATAGTTCTCAAGCTTGTTATAAAATACTTTATCCACTAAATGTTCACATGAAAAGATTCTCTTTTGCCTTTTTTGGGCAGATCATCATAATCACTATCAGCAAGTTTAAGATGTTGAGGCTGAACTCCTATACCAACCTACATGGGAGGAAGCTCTATGAACTCAGTAGGATTTACTTCAGAGTATATAGGCCTAAATACCCTAAAGGCATCTCATTTGATCTTGGAAGCTAAGCAGGGTAAACCCTGGTTACTAAATGCATGGGAGACTTCCAACGAATGCCAGGTACTGTAGGCCATATTTCAGAAAAAGAAACTGGCAGAACCACCTCTGAGTATTGCATGTCTAAGAAACCTCTATGAAATTCATGGGGTCACCATAAGTTGGCAGGTGACTTTAAGGCACATGCACAGAGAGAGAGAGAGAGAGAGAGAGAGAGAACTAGGCTCGCATCATGAATCCTTCTTCCAACCCCCAACCCCCGCATCTAATTACATCTGGTTTTGACTGAGCTGATATTCCCACCAACAACACGGAGGGAGAGAATGATCAGCCATTTATTTCTGTGTAGTAACTTCCCTTTTTTCTTAATCTTGGCTAATATATAATTTATACTATGGTTGACTCTCAGTCTGTCAAGTAAGTGCATCTTAATTGCTGTAAAATATCCATGTAAATGCAAAGGCATTAGCTTCCTAGCCACGTTTTGCTTTGAGTTCTTGCCACAGATAAGCATTCACTTTTCCTTGCCACCCATATGTCCCAATTTTTAAAATAGTATTAAAGGATTACATTAAAAGGATTCTAAAAAATGAAAGAAAGAATAACAAACAATGGCCTAAAAAGTCAGCTATAAATGTCCTTATCACTTAGCCAAATTATACACTCCTCTCAACAAATGGCCTCCACAGTTGATTAAATCATTTCTCATTACCCTAACGGGCATCTTAAAAAAACAAAACCTAATGGGTACACAACTCCATCTGCAAACATGTTTTTAAAATATTGTTGTCAATACAATCTCATTGTTCATATATCTCTACTCATTCTGAAATGGCAATAAGAATGTATTTGACTTTTGAATTTTATCTGGATATATCTAGATGACTTCAATTTTTGTTTTGTTTTGGCAGGAACCTGCTGGATATTTGAGACCTAATATGTTCATTTAGAGTGGGATGATTTTTAAGAAAAAGGATAAAAGGAAAATTAGCTCAGTAGCAAAGCAAACAGTATCCCACCCTAAATATGACAATTTTCTGCCAAAAAAAGCAAAAGTAAAATATAACAATGCAACACATCCATACATATTACTTAGTAGAGAAATGACATCAGGCTGTGTGAGATTTTTCAGAAAACCAGAACTGGAAAATATTCATTTCTGAAGGATATTTTATACCATGAAATGGTTCTATGCTAGATAACATAACAAAGTGAGCCTTCATTTCAGTGTTTATTTGTACACATTACTTCATCACAAAACCACTACATACTCATACCATTCTATTATCTTCACCAAAATTCTTGTCTTTTTCAGCAAACACCATCACAGTGGATTGACTCTAGATTTGGTCATACTTTAAACAGGCTCAGTTAAATCAATGGGACTTAAATTAGACAAGATTCTCTATGAATCCCATTGATAATTACCATGGCTAAATCCAGATACAAACCAATATTTTTATACTTCCTGTGCTCTGCTGATTTATTATTACTGTTATTTACAAATGTGTGCGTGTGTGTATTCACTTTTTGCTTTTAAGTACATCTTTTTAAATTTTAATCTACAGAAGTGTCAGTTCATGAAGGAGAAACACATTGTGTAGGGGTCCTAATCCAGCTAAACATGAGCATAACTTTCTGTAGAAACCAAAGGCAAATGTTTGTAATGGGATGTAGTCATTTGCTACCTGTAGCTGAACTTCTGAAAAGTCATGCATACTTACTTTTTGGCTCAGGTGTGTTGTTTTTGGTGTGTCTGTATGTATGAAATTGCAAGAGTATTACTGAGAAATCTAAACTGCAATGTGTATTCTTCAGAGGCCAATCTACTTGAGTCAAGCTATACAACTCTTATGCCTATATAAAGCAATCATCCTATGTGTACTCAGAATCACCCTGGGAATTTTTAATGAAGGGCAGCATAAAATATATATAGAATAATCATAACTAATATGAACATCTGTTAAATTCTAATGTAATGATTACTCTTAGTTTAAAGCAGAAAGGTTCAGGGCTGGGATAAAAGCTTTATTTTTATAGTCATGCAGCTCTAAGAAGTGAATCATGTCATTTTCTGTTTCCTTAACTCTCCTGCTGAAATTCCACCCACCCACTGACCGATGAAGCAATGTCAAGCAACAATACATTTTAAAGGACACTTACCTGTACTTCCTTGGACTTGGAGTGCAAGGCAAACTATGAGAAATATGAATCCTGTTTTCAAATGCATGGTGCTTTTTTAAACCATTCACAGTTTTCAAGGATGGTTATGCAGGCTATGAAGAAGTAGGTTTGGCTGAATAAGTTGTTTTTAAGGAGTCGACACCACTCAAACGTCGTACCAGCTGTGTCCCAAAACCAAGGTGTTCAGAATGTCCTCTCATTCGCTATGTAGCAACAGATGGAGGATCCAAGAGTTGAACAAACCCTCAAGCTCATCCCACCTCTCACCCAAAGAGAATGAAAGTAGGACTGGAGTGAGAATTCTGAGAAGAGTGACGAAGTTTAAACAACAACAAAAAAAGCAGTGTCTGTTTCTGGAATAAGCTGTTTATCTGCTGCTCAGACATAATCCCTCTTATGGTCCAGCTGGGAGAGCTGCCTTCATCTTATTAACCTTCTGGAGTGGCATCTGTCAGCCCCAGAAGACGTTCAGTAGCACCATGGTAAACAACAGAAGTCTTCTTCTACTGACCATTACTTCTCAACCCTTGCCATTTGGACATTCTAGTCATGTGGCCTATGCCACACTGAGATGCATCACTAAAGGACAGCAGCTGAGTTTGCTTACTTCGATGAGATGCATTCATTACTCATGAACTTTCCTTTGGTAAGCTAATGGTGCGGAGGCTTGCGGTTTGAAAACTCTGAAAAGGCTGCTTTCGCAACGTCCAAACAAGCAATGTCATTACTCAGCAGGAAAGTTCTGTAATAATCACAACTTGGAACACCCAATTCCAAATTAGATTAGAGAAGTGGGAAGGGAGAGATGGGGGATACGGATGCATGAGTGGGGCCTGGAGGGGAGGGGAGAGCAATGATAGTGAAAGAAATGTACCTTGCATTAGCTGGATGCATTGCAGAATCTAAAACACAAGAAAACAGAAACAAAAAACAACTCAAAATAAGCATTTCCTTCCATAAATAAACATTCCAGTGAACAAAGGGATCTTGTAGTACCTTTGAAACTAATTGAGAAAAAGAAATTTATAAAATAAACTTTCGTGGACTTGGTTTACTCTATCAGATCCATCTGATGGAGCAACTGAGTCTATGAAAGCTTATTCTACAGATGTCTTTCTCTCCATTTCAAAGGTGCTACAAGATCCCTTTGTATACTGATACTGACAAATAAAACTATGCCTTTGAATATCTCAGTGAATAATTATAAGTAGGACTATTGCAATGTGTGTGTGTTTCCATCATACTAGGTCTCTCAGTTTGGTTTGATCAAAAATGGGTTGCACATTTTCCAGATAATCAGGGATAACCATGGAACTGGCGTTTTCCGTTTCTTGCATATCTTCTTTGTCATAAGCAGGCTTCACACTGTGAGGTTATTCACTGCCAGCAAAAACCTTCCCTAGCTCTGCAGGAAGAAGTTGCTCTAAGAGCAACCTTCATTTGAACCCGGTCAGGGTTCTATTTTTTACCTGGGATTTAAACAATGGCAAAAGAAAACAAAGATCTTCCTCTTCTATCTGCTTGGAGCCACGATTGCAAAGCTGCTGACTGAGACCAACATTTGACCTACCTTTCTTTCCTATTGGTTTATCTCTCTGCATGTGCTTTTTAAAATAGTTTTTAGGGGTATTGATTTTTATTTCCCTAGCAAACATTTCTTACAACCTTCTGGATATAAAGAGAAACGTCTGTTCCAGCAAATCAGAAAACCTGAACAAAGCAGCTCTAGATGTATTCTAAGGCAAGCGAATAATATCACCATCACTATCGCTATGTAAAAAGGAAGAGAGGGAAAAGGAATGTAGCAACACTTTTAAGACTTACTGGTTTTTGTTTTTGAATGAGCTTTCATGCATATAAACCTACTTCTTTGGATGCTTACAGAGTGATAATAAATGTTTAGGTGTAAAGCGCATATATATATATATATATATATATATATATACACACACACATATATATATACATACACACACATTTCAGTGAAGTGTGATAGGATTCAAAAGGATGCAAATTATGACATTTGTCCTACATTCTCAAAGGGCTGTGTGCAGAGATATAGGTGTTTCAGATCTTTACAGTGGTCAGTTAGGGTACACTTGCTTACCAAAAGTCAGTTCCTTGGATGAGAAGATACCTTTTATTACAGTAGTGAGGACTTTTCTGTGAATATATGTAGTGTACCATGAAGCCATTCTCTTTGTTCATACCTTTGCTAATGGACTGATATTACTAAATATAATTCAATTCAGTTATTTTTTTCTTGTCTTCCTTTGCCCTGTAGCCAAGACATCAATTATGAAAAGATAATGAACAAATCAGGGGACATTATCATTGTTAACAAGAAAAAAGCAAAACAGAATTAAAACATAATGTGTGATATATTAACTTATACACTTAATCATTATAATACAGTTGGCTCTCTGTATCCACAGATTCTTTATCCATGGATTCAGCCATCTATTACTTGAAAGTATTTTAAAAAATCCTAAAAAAACAAACCTTGATTTTGCCATTTTATATAAGGGACACCATTTTACTACACCATTGTATATAATGGGACTTAAGCATCCACAGATTTTGGTATCCACAGGGGGTCCTGGAACCAAGCCCTAGCAGATACCAAAGTCCCACTGAACATGTTTACTCAATAGATGTTTACAAGAGAAAACCTGCCTATAATAAATTGTCTGTATTATATATGGTATCACACAAAAATCCTTGCAATGGTACAAAACCCAAGAAAATACTCTGCAAAATGTTTATACTGCTGACTTACAATTCACAGCTAATGAGAGCCTGGGGTGCAAATATACATAGAAATGAACCCCACTGAACTCAGTGAGGCTTATCCCTTGATAAACATGGGTAGCATTGAACCTCACACATGTTTTCCTGATAGGATCTGTGCCTTGAGAGCTATCTGTAAATCATGAATATATTGCGGTGTCTTATCTGTAGTTCCACTTAATTAAAAATGTGGCAACCAAAGTTGATAACTGCCACTGTGGAAGCAAACAAGGATGACAAATACTCATTATAGCTAAAGCAATGCTATCAGGGGACTGTTGCTTCTCTAAGTACTGCTGTGTTTAATTATGGGTCACTGTTAATTAATCCAGAAGTGCTTCTTCTAGCCGGTTTGCTGTCAAAAACAATTATATAATCTTAAAAGAGGCATTAAAAAAAAATTGCTGCATTTCAATAACGCTTCATAAACTTACAAGAGAAGCAGAAAAGGACCATGCTTTGAGCTGAGGCACCCATTCATCCAAGAGGGGCACATGGCCAGAATGCTGGAGCATTTCACTTCTCACTGTGGAGAATGGAGCTACATTGCTCAAATAAGATATACCTGCAACAATCACATGCTCACACAAAGTAGTTTTGTATTTATTTTTCAGCCAGAGAAGCATTTCAAATTCAGGTACAAGGTTGTCTTGGCCTCACCTGGGGCCTTTACATGCTACACAATTATAGCAATATAGAGCAACATGATCCCACTTTTAATTGCCATAGCAAAATCTTATGATATCCTGGGATTTGCTGATTAGGGAAGAGCACTTAGAATTCTTGGAAGTAGTATTCTAGGGGCTCCCCAGACTACAAACTCCAGGATGGAGCCATGGCAGTTAAAGCAGAATTGGACAGAAAGGGTCTAGAAGGAATGGCTGTGGTACCAGAGCTGTTTGACAGAGATAGCTAAATATCTCACAAAACTAAAAATCCCAGAATTCCATAGCATTGAGCCATGGAGGTTAAAGTGGTATTAAACTGCATTAATTCAGCAGTGTTGTTAGCATACTCTACACCCCTCTTGCTGGATATGGGGTTTCATAATTAATATCTAGCATTGGCCATCTGAATAACTATCTGTAAGCTGCTCTGAGAGCCTTTACATGAAAAGTGGGGTATAAATACCATCAATCAATCAATAAAAATAAATAACTAGTAATAGAACTGTGCAGAAACAGGGCGGGAAATGCGTAGCAGCTTGTCCTCTGTTTTCATGTTTCTGTGCATCTGAAAAGTAAAAATACCATCTCAAGGTGGTGATGTGGTAATACCAGCTATGCATATAAGATAATAAAGACACTAAGATGCATAGTGTAGGGGGTGACATTTGAGAAACCTATAGCAAATCTGATTCCTTGCCAAATATATTGACTGGCATCCTACAGTGCAGTTATGGATTTGCGGCCTAGAGTTACGTATCTGCAACTGCTCCATATTCAGCTATCCTCTCTATTCACAAACACAGCACTATTGACACTATTTCAAATGTCCTCTCAAGCCTTTCCAGGGGGCTGAAACATTATCCTGCTGCAACCTAGTTGCCAACAGAACAGACCTCTGTTGATCAGTGTAGCTGTTGGCTGTTAAGGTAGATCTGCAGAGTCAGGTTGTGAGATGAGGGATAGTTACACATTTGTAACTAGTCCTATGATGTAGGATCACATAATTTGCATTTGATGTCCTGACAGCACCCCGACTTTCCCCTGAACTTGCACACACACACATTTATTGTCATCTATGTCCCAACTGACCAACACCTGAAAGTACTGTACAGTATATACTTGTGTTGACCTCATATATAAGTTGAAGGCAGGCTTTGGGACCAATATTATGGGTTTTGATATGACCCATTGATAAACCAAGAGTAAAATCTAGGGGCATGTAAAGGATGAAGAAAAGGAAAACAATGCCAAAGAACTTACAAAATTCTGGCAGGCATAACTGTTTGTGTTTAAAGGCTGGCTAAATGAGGAATGTACAATAGTAAAAGGTGGCTGTGCAATGTGTGTGTGTGTGTGTGTGTGTGTGATAGAGAGAGAGAGAGAGAGAGAGAGAGAGAGAGAGACCAGTTATGGGTGGGGGTAACAAAATGCTCACATGTCTACTCTCTCAGTGCTTCTTTGAGGAGAAGTGCCAGTGACCTGCCATTTTTCTGCCCAGGCATTCAAAGAACTCAGAAGCAACAATGCATCAGAGAGAGTAGAGGGGTCCGTGCCACTTTTAAGTGTTCCTGGGATGGACTAAGTTCTTGCTTTCACCACTCTACTCAGAGAACTGTCCTGGTTCCATTTTTGATGAGAGTTAAGGTACAGTCTTTACTACATGGACCCATGGATAAGTTGACCCAAGTTTTGTGGGTTGATTTTTTGACTAAAATTTCTAGACTTATATATGAGTCTATCCAGCAGTTAGAAAAAATATATATAGAGAAAATTTCTTTTTGGATTACACCTCCCAATAAACTATGATTGTAATGGACACTGACAGATAGAGGGAACTGTCTTCAAAGAAATTTACCAGGTTCTGGTAAGCAGCCATTCTTCTCACTTGTGCTGGCCAAGTTACCATTTTATCTTTCCTTTCTCATTCATAAGGTCACCATAAGTCAAAGTTGATTTGGCAGCAGTTAGCAATGACAAAAGCAATAATCAAGGGAAATGTAGCCTTATGCCCTCCATTTATGTGTCACAGGATTGATTGCTTAATGTAGAGGAATCCTCACCTAGACATTGCCTATTCACAAAAAGCATGAAATACCCATTTCAGAGCTTTTGTTCATGCCTTGGTGAGCCAGGTTTGAGCTAAGGTTCTACAGTGTCAGTGGCATTCCATACCAGGGCATCACCTGGTGCAGGGGGTGGGGCTTCAGGGGTGGAGCCCAAAGGGCACACACCCAATTCTCTGTCCCACATGGCTTTACTCATGAGTAAAACCACTTGAGGCAGGGACAGGGGGCTCCAGGCCCTCTCCCACGTGGTTTTACTTGTAAGTAAAGCTGCCAGTGCAGGGATGGGGGGCACTGGCCCCTCTCCCTCCCTGAGGTGCACCATGGTGCAAGAAAGAATGAATGGTTCTGGTATACATAGGTTAAAACATCCCTTAAAGTTACCCAACCTCTTACAGGACTACTTTTCATCTAAATTCCCCCAAATACCAAGGAGATGCTGTCACTGTTGGTGGGACCCCAAGCCCCCCCTTTTGGGTAACGCTGCAGATTGCTACAACCTGATACCAAACATCTGAGTTTCTTCAGCCCTCCTTCACCATGCTCCCAGTGTCAATGCTGCTAAAAACTATCCAGCTAGACAGAGGACAAGGAAGACAAAGGGAGACTGGATATGTGTAAAAAGACTGTGTAAAAAGGAGCTTATCTGTCAGACACTTTGTTAACTGAGATATGCTTGTGATGTATTAATTTTTATTTATTAAGCAACAGTATACCGGAACTATATTGAGGTACATCTCTGGGTATTTTTGTCAATGGTTTGTAGAAACCATCCTGCATCAGAGGTAGCAAGAACAATGTCTTCCACTGCATTTCCTCTCTCCCTCTGGAGGTTACAACAGTCATTCATAAATTGACAGGCAGAGTTCTGAATCAAGGGGAAACACTAATATATAAGGATCATTTCACTCATTAAGTAATCTGACTCACAGTTGGAAAAGAGTTAAATAATTTAATTATGACCATCTGGTCATCAAGTGGTATTATTTATCAGTCAGTAGAGAGTATGAAGATTTTCACACACCTTCGTTATATCGTTCCTTTATCATCCCAAAGTGTAGTGGAATTGTCAGAACAGATAGACGATTCCAAAATATTTTCACATGAGGCTGTTAGTGTTCTTAAAACGTTGATATATCAGAATTCAGCATTAAAGATTACAAAATGATTTCAAAACAGCTGAATTGTTGAATTGTTGAAAGTGGAGTCAAATTGTATTCATTCTGCAGTGTACTTGCATCCTAAATTCCATTGGAATAAACATCTGAGTAGACATGTATAAGATCGCACTGATCTCTATCTCCCGCCCCCCATTATTCTGTTGTAACTGAACAAATCCTTGTGGTAGTCCTTACTACAATAGACCCATTTAACCAGTTGTTTATTTAACAGAGAGTCAATATTTGGATAAATCTTGTTGATTTAATGGGTCTATACTAGCTGGGACTACAACTAAAAGCCTAATAGCAAGGTTGGCCTATGGGATTTCTACTTTCCATCTGCCAGGGACATGTCTCCACTGATCAGTCTAATAACTTTTGTGTGTGAGTGATTTCATGAGTTGCTGAGACTTGTCAACATAGATGACAGCATATGAGTCCTGGCCTCTGATCCTGTGTTGTTCACTGGAATACTGCGTAATGCTGATGCTACTATGATCCTTCGCCTGCATCAGCTGTCTCTTTGTCTGCTGTCTTGATAAGTTGCAGAAGATTTTGGATTTTGGCCTTAGCAACCCTTTCCTTTGCACATTTTTGCAAATATTAAGTGAAAAATGTTTTCTTATCTTTTGCTTTATATGAAATGTGTGTGTTTTCTCTTCCCATCAGCTGATTTAAGATGGCAAATCAACAGTAGTGGTTCTTCAACTTATTTTCTTAGCTCACAGAACCTTGGAGAATCTGAAGAAATGTATAGACTGCCACAGCTGAAAAATACACATAAAAATAAGCCCATAAAAATTTGCATACAATTTATTTTATTGCAATGAATATTTCTTTCCTTCACACAAGAAATGGTTTCATAGTACACTTGATTTTTTAACCTAAAAATTAACACAATATTAACAAAACTGAAGGGAAAAAAAACACCTTTTGCACCCAATTCATGCGCCCTCTGGAGCCCATCTATGAAAACTGTAGAAGTGTGAATATTTCCAAGGTTGGGGAACCCAAGGTTAAGAATCACAGACCTACACTGTGGAAATTACACAAAACACTTGATCCATCAAAAGTTTGTGTGAAATACTCTCTGTTTTAATTTTGCAGATTCTAGTTACCCAGCATTCTCCATCTCCATGTAGAATAATATTTTTCATTTAAATTTCTCATCAAATAAGCTAAAGCTTCCTATCATTCCAGTCATACCAGTAGCTTATATATTTCTGCAGTCTACTTTTATTTCCACATTTCTGTTTGCTTTTGGAATGTGACCCTGTTAACCTTGAGATTAGGTTGTTGTATCACCACTAAACTTCATTATTGCTTTCCTCAAAGTGGTATTAGCATAAATCCAGATAGATATTTAGTTTTCCAGATCTCTGATATATCATTATTAATTAAATTTATTTTATCCTAGGTCTTAGTGCTAGTGTGCTTGTTATTCATGTTCCTGAAGCCAGCAAAGTGATGGCACATGGAGGTATTTATATCTTAAATCCTATTAATGTTCTTCCGAGTGTCCTTTCAGATGTGAAGCCTGGGATGCTGACCAAGATTCAGAAGAGTAATGTAGGCTGTGTCAATATGTACTGAGTGCCCACATCAAGTGGCGCATCTTTTTCTACCTTTCACCAATTTAATTAAATGATAGATGTGCAACACCTGATTATTTTTTTAAAATGTGTTTTGATTATCAGCATTACATTCAAAGTACTGCATACATCTTTCCTAGTGTTTTGCCAGTCCAGTTTTTCTCAAGTTGATGTTGTCTGAGGGATGATGATAGTTGTAGTGCAACACAAGTGGAGGGTATCAGGCTGGAGAAGATGGCTAGAATCCTCTATGCAATATGTTGCAACCACATTAGTTATGTAGCTACATAGTGAATCCTGGTGCAACACCTGCAATTCCCACTTACCAGTCAGCAGCTGCTGCAATCAGTGGCAGTCTGCTCCCCTGTTGCCCATGAAGTGGTAGACTAACATTCCCACCCCCTTGTGCAAGTGATACTCATTGAGATAGGCAGAAGCAGGGGCCATGTTGTAATCCCCTTTTACAGTGGATATTGCTCACATGAGGAAGAGTGAGAATATCAGTCAGCCACTTCTTGAGTGACAGGAGAACAGACCCCTGTTAGTCACAGTGGCTGCTCACTAGTAAATGGGAACTGTAGGACTTTCATGATCTTTATGTTGCCCCTAAATAACAGGCTATGTAGGGATCGCGAACATGAAGTAAGTACAAATGTGTAACTCTTGGTTATGCACTTATAACTACCCAACATTATTTGGGTTGACTGTTCTAATGTATGTCTCCTCCCTCTGTCATATGGTTCCCATATTTTGTTCATATTCCTATTTCGAGTTGCATTCCCCGAATGAGTTCCTGATGGCCTTCCTCCCTCTTTGGTCGGCAAGATGGTTGGCTGATGGGGTTTTGACTTGTTTTTAATATGTGTATATTATTGTATTGTGTTTGATTTTATTGTAATGTTCACCGCCCTGATCGATGGAAGGGCGGTATATAAATAAAATTTTTATTATTTATTATTATTATTATGATCCCATTGTTTTAATATATTTTACTATTCTATTTTTAACATAGTTGTGTCTCTTCCCCTGAGTCTGTACTGTTTCTGTATTCTATGTGGCTCAAGGTAATTTTCCAAGGCCTAAAAAAATAAAAGGTTTTAGGAGCTTCTGAAGGCTTTAAGCCTTTCAAAGGTTCATGGGATTTCTAGGTTTGATGTTTTAAAGATCTCCTTGTGATGCTTGAAGATCTTGTAAATAATTGATTTATTATCAGCTACCTTTTTTGTATTTGCTTAGTAAGTATTCTCCCCCTCTGTTTTCATGTAGAATTTTCATCCCCAAATGGGGTGTTGTGGAAAGCAGCTCATAGAATATAGGCATAAAAACAAGAACAACTGCTAAAATACACCCATAAGATAAATCACCATTTCTAAAATATTCCTAACTCATAAATCCTAATTGTTTAACGCATAAAAACTCAAAAAACACTGTTGTGCTCATCCATTTACAAATGCTGATAGCCATCAGTTTCAAAAGATGCATGGGTACTTCTAACATGGAATAGTTTTTCCATTTGTTTGAGCTTTTCGATTGTAACTTTACTGGGCAGCTTTAGCTGTTGTAACAAACACTTCCTTCTTTCAGCATTAGAGGAAAGAGAGAACAGAAATGTAAAAAGGAGATAATAGGCACACATAGATACATTATCAGAGGCTGAAGGAAGTTGGATTACGTTTGCTACATAACCGGTGTTCCAGTTTACCAGAGGAAGGGAAGATGAGCCTGTTCTTTGTGACATAATTATGTGGCTACAGAGCCAAACGTAAGACCTGCCAGACTATTGTCTTACTCAAATCCTCTTTCTCCAGTGAGCATTATCTTCCTTGATACTGTGCAGAGAAGGCACAGTTCAAAGGGAAGAAATTACTGTACTACAGTATGTTGGATTTATGTGAGGTGAAACGGACACATGTGCATGGTAACTACAGAAGCCTTTAACAGGCATAGCTCTGTTAACAAAGCCTCTGACAATGAAGCTGCTTTTTACAATTTTTAAAACACCAACCCAGCCCCTACTTTTTCTCCTCATCTTCTGTGTAGCTAGAAGTTTAGTAGCAGACTCAGCACTGGGTAAATGATGAAGGAAGGCTGGAGAATCCCAGATTTTCAGTGTGGGGATGCAGCAGAGTATCTAGAGGGAACAATGCAGTAAAAATAAAGGTGGCGTGAAAAACTAAAAGAATGGGATTTTAATGTTGCTGACCTTATAGATGTTGGTGGTCCTGTTCATAGCAAGCAAGATAAGCAGCTGCTGTCTCCAGAATCCCTTTCTGAGCATGCAAAGTACAACAACACAGAAAGAGCAGAGCAGATAATCCTGCCTCCCCAGCTACCTTAACCTGTTGAAAACATAAGCCTGGCCCCCAAAGAGAAAATCACAAGAAAAATCAAAGCTAGTGAAAGAACAAGTCATCTCTGGATGTATTTTGGATTGGAACCAGTTTAAAATGGGAACGACATTCATATAAAGTGATCAGTAATTTCCTTTAAATCATAGGAGATTTTCACACCTGGCTGCATTGCTGCTAAAACGTCATTGAAACATCCCTAAAAGGTGGGGGGAAGCACCTGTGTCTGAAAGCCAGGCACGCTTCCTGAATCGCCATAGAAATGTGCCTCCCTCCTTTGCATCCCTGAACTGTTCCTGGAGAGAGCAACGATTCAGGGATGTAAAGGAGGGAGGCACGTTTCCATGGGGATTCAGGAAGTGTGCCTGGCTTTCAGACACAGATGCTTCCCCCACCTTTTAGGGATGTTTGGATGATGTTTTAGCAGCGATGCAGCCAGGTGTGAAAATCTTCATAGTGGGAATAAGCCCCTTGTTATCTTTATAGCTCCCCAGATCCTCCAGCCAGCATGGCTGCTGTTGTTGCTTCCTCACTAGTAACTATTCCAAGCTCTGAGTTCAATATGCAGAGGCCTGATACACTGAAACCTGCTAATTGCTATAAATCAATCCATTAAAGGTACAGCTATTCAGATGAACTAAAATACTGACATCAGTAGCATCCAGAGGCAGCTTGTGGACTGAATGGTGGTGGAGGGCTCCCTCAGTGAGCTGTCATTGGTAGCATCCAGGTTAAGCTGGGCTTATTGTTTAATCACAGTGCAGCCCAGAAGTGGCAATGAATACCTGAATTTCTCTGTGAAATCAGTGGCAGATTCAAAATCCAGCTATGCTTCTTCATTGTGTGCATATGAAAGAAAATTCTGGGATCACTTCTCTCCCTCCTGCTCCTCTCTTAGTTGAACTTTCACAGTTTTGAATGGATGGTTAATGTGACCTAGGAAATCCTGTAGTAATGTCTTAACTTCCTGGTACTTGTTGAGAAATACCTTCTTTTGTTCCGCAGTGGACCAACAAAGAACCCAGACATGAAAGCTTAGATGCATCCTCCATTTCAAGGCTGTTCCTTCAGCACAGCCTTCCCCTTTCTTTTATTGGGATGAAGGAATGCACACGCTTACCTTCTTGGTGTTGGTTCTAGTGTCCTCTCTTCTCCTTGTCTTGGAGATCTCTCAGCCTGGATTCCCCTTCCATTTTCCAAACCCTCTATCAGCAGGTTTTGCCTGTCAAATCTGGACCTTGATTTTGGGCACCATCTGCTGCTCACAGTCAGGCAGTGCGACCCTATGTTCCTAGAAGAAGTTGAAACGATTGAGATGCTCGCTCCCTGTGCCTTCAGATCTAAACAGATTACATGCTGAAAAGTTCTATCAAATTTATTTATGTAAAATAACAAATAAATAAACTTTTGTGTCTTAGAAGTATGTATCAGTCCATGTGTTTCAACAAGCAGATCTCATTAGCTCCAGAGCAAGATGTTAAAGGGTCCCTATACTTATAGGAGGGCAATGACTGCTGGGGTCAGTACAGGAATAATTGCAAACATTCCTAGGAAAATGACTGTACAAACCCACCCCCTGAGCTTGGAAAAGTTTGGTTGTCATCCCCCCAAAAAGGAAGTCTTCCAAGATTTACTTGGAATCATTACTGCAAATACTGGTTCCTCACAAGAATGTCTAGAGTGACAGAAAGTGAACTAGAACGTTGCCTTGTATAATGAATGGGATGCACCTTTCTGGTTCATAGAAACCATAGAAACAGGCATAAAAAGGAGGCCAGTTGCAAATCCCCTTCAGGCCAGGTATCACTTGTGCGAGGGGTGGGAGAAAACATCATGCAGCTGCTTTTTGATCAACAGGGGAACGGACCCCCATTGATCCCAGTGGCTGTTTAGCAGTAAGTGGGATTTTGGGGATTTTTACTAGGGGCTATTTAGGAATCATTAATATTAAAGTTATAAAAGCATAAGGTAGATTGTGCCAACCACAGATGCTGGTGAAACGTCAAGAAGAAACTCTTCTAGAACATGGCCACATAGCCCGAAAACCCCACAAAAACCCATAAGGTAGATTGTTGTTATTGTATGCCTTCAAGCCATTTCCAATTTATGATGACCCTAACGTGAATCTATCATGGGGATTTCTTGGCAAGTTTCTTCAGAGGGGGGTTGTCATTGCCATCATCTGAGGACGAGTGCATGTGAGTTGTCAGGGTCACCCAATGGGTTTCATGGCTGAGCAGGAATTTGAACCCTGTTCTCCAGAGTCATAGTCCAGTGCTCAAAACTACTACACCATGCAAAACTACTACACATGAAGCCGCTGGGTGAAATCATCCAGAGACATGGGGCATGGTGTTATCAGGTCGCTGATGACACCCAAATATGTTTCTCTATGTCTCCGATTCTTGCAGTGACTAAGGATGGCGTCTCTCCTCTGAATGTTTGCCTTGAGTCAGTAATGGGCTGAATGAGAGAAAACAAACTCAAGCTGAATCCAGAGAAAAAGGAGGTACTTGTGATAGGTACCCTTAGTCCAGGGAAGGAGATTTATCCACCAGTCCTGGACAGGGTCACATTTCCCCTAAAGGATGAAGTTCGCAGCTTGTACTCCTGGACATGTCTCTACAATTGTCATCTCAAGGGGATGCAACAGCCAGGAGTGCTTGGTATCAACTCCGTTTGATACGCCAACTGCTTCCCTATCTGGACCAAAAGGACCTTGAAGCTGTGGTACATGCACTAGTAATCTCTTGCCTTGGTACCCTTGTACCAAGTTCAGTTAGTTCAAAACATGGCAGCCAGGTTGGTCACAGGCTTCTTAAGGACCGACAATATTACACCAGTTTTAAAAGATCTTCACTGGCTACCAATTAGCTTCCGGGCACAATACAAGCTGTTGGTTATTACCTTTAAAGTCCTACATGGCTTGGGCCTGAGTTACTTGCGGGAACGCCTCTCCCTACATAATCCACCCCACACTCTCAGATTAAGTGGGAAGAATTTGTTAGAAGCACAGACAACTACGTTAGTTTCTACTTCCCAGAGAACTTTCACCTTAGCAGCTCCAAAATTGTGGAACAGTCTTCTGGAAGAGATCCGTCTTATTACCTCCTTGGATGCTTTTAAGAAGGCAGTAAAGATGGATCTCTTCCGGCGAGCTTATGCACCTGACCTTATATAAGAAATATTATCCTTTCTTCTTGATTATGATCTATATCTCTATATTTCTATTCCACCATCGCTTTTTGATAGAATCTGTTTTAATGGATTATTGTTAAATTTTTATTGTATTTTATTACTGTTCTGTATGTTAATTATGTTGTAATCCTGCTTCGATCCACCTGGGAGAGGTGGGAAGATATAAATAAA
>NC_056522.1:124979849-125049535 GCF_019175285.1 Sceloporus undulatus | reverse complement strand
ATTATTATTATTATTATTATTATTATTATTATTATTATTATTATTATTATTGCCTAACAGGATTCTGGCCACAGCTTTTACTGTTTTAATTGTATGGCTATTTCAACTGATTTTAAAAATCATTTTAATTGTATTTTTAAAATTTGTGTTAATGTTATTAATAGTTTAATTTCATTATAATGTTGTTCTCTCATATGTTTTCATTATGTTGCATTTATTTGTATTTGTACATTGCCTTGAATATTTGCTTTGGGATAAAGAGGAATATAAATGAAGAAGCTAATTTTTGTCTGGATACTATCTCTCAGCTTGGCTTTCTTACCTGGTATTGGTGCTCAGCTGATAGAGAACACTTCTCTGGGAGCCTTCACAAATGTGGAGATGGTCTTGCATGAACACCATATGCAGTTATTCTACAGACTAGAGGGCCCTGTAGAAGTACTGAAAATGCTTTTTCAGTGAAGGCTCTTGCTGTCCAAGATACTCTCACAAACTTGGGGGTGCTTCTTGTGCTTTCCTTGAGCTGAGATTCATGTCCATGACTTGAATGGCAAGAGATGACATTTGAAACAAATATAATATAGTTCACTCAACCATTTTGACTCATTAGAATGTATGAAGAGTCCTGCTTGGTCAGACCAAAGGTTTCAAGTGGTCTTAGCCAGAAGGCAGGTTCATAGGTTAGCATAATACAGTTACAGAAAGCCTATAGTAGTAATGAAGCTTTCACACTTTCACCTTCTTCAAAGGCCCTTTGAAGACAGAGCAAAAGAAGATACGGTTTTATGTACATGGGCCATGGCAAGCAAAATTATAGTTCTCTCATGTAGAAAAAGTTATTCAGTTTATATAGGGAATGATTTTGAGTATGCAAAATGAAACAAAGGGGATGGAAGCACAAGTGGCATATGCTTGGAACCAAATAAAATCAGACAACTCTCCCCCCTTTTTAAATGGTTGGAACATTGAAAATGACAGCATGAATAAGTGGAGTGACTTGGGGAGGGTCATCATTTGCATAATCCAGGAGGCTGGAGTGACATCTGCTGATATATGTCAACAAAACAGGCACACTAGTCTTGTATGCAAAAGCAAGAGTTCTTTTTCATAACTGGTGTTCAAATCAGGGACATTTTCTTCCTTGGTTGCCTCCTAACCAAGCTGCATTGATTACAATGAAGGTGGATTGAATCACTAATATAAGCAATTGATTGAAATCACCATGAATTTAATGGAACAAAATAAATAGGTGATTTTCATTAAGGTTACAATCAACATCTTTCTAAATCTTTCCTGTAGCTTTATCTTTGGACAAGGATGGGATTTGTTGGGAAAATCTCATGAATTATAGCAGCCTCTTGAACAGCTGGCAATCCTCTTTCCCACCTTTTCTAACCAGCAACTCCTTGATTGGTTTGACTAATAAGCCACTATTGGGGTCTGAAGTTCAGAAACACCATATTCTGCCAACTCATTGCTCTCCATCTGCTCTTCTCATAACCCATGAAGTTTTAACCTGGCTGCCCTGACTTGCTAGATTGCATTTTAATCACTTCCAGAGGGAGCCATTTAACGATAGATAGATAGATAGGTAAATGGGTAGATATTTGGCAAGCCTACTACTTGCCCCGTTCCTAAATGCAATTTGTAGGCTAATGATAATGATGTTTATTCAGAGGGAAAGCCAGTTGTTGTTTGTGAAGCTAACTTCAAATTCATACACTTTAGACTGCAGCATTGGTATCTAATACATATAAAAATATCTTCAGTTTTATTGCTATTTGCACAATTGCATTTTCTTGTGTAGATAATTCTAAGCAAATATGGTTGTCAGTTTAGCTGTGTATGTTATTAATGAATAGCTTTTCTATAATCCCACATAGGAAGTAATTCATTTGCACATATAAATAAATCAGTTCACACACTGGGCATAACTGGGGGAACAGGAACCCTTTGTTGATAATATAGAAGTCCATTCCCCTTTAAAAATGGGGATAGCTATCTTATTTTTACATTGCTTATACCCACATCCCTTTTAACAGGTTGAGACTTGAATTCTATCGGTAATCTGAACTGAAGACATGAAGAATACTTCTTAATATTCACATCCTCAATGAAACAGAAGTGTCTCAACACTTGAAACACTAGGCCAAGGAAAAGGAGAATGGTCATGATTTTTTTGCAGTTTGATACTTTGTTGGAGAAAATTAGTTTGTACAAAGATATACATGGTTTGTCTGTGCAGAAAGCTTTTTTTGTGTGGAAAGAAAACATATTTCCTGGGCAAAAAACAAAAAACAAAACAGCATTTCTGCATCAGCTACAAAGACTCCTGCACACTTCTTTTTACTTTTTTGCACAAGAAACATATTTCCTATTTGGACACCAGAATATTTGTGTAGTTTGCACAAATACACATTAACCAGTGTCTCATAAACAATAATAGCATTGTTTGTACAGGAAACACATTTTTTGTCTGAAAGGATCTTTCTCATGCAACTCCCAACCCTTGTATTTCTGTACAAAGAGATTTTCCCAAATAAATTTTTGCATTATCAGTGGTGCTCAAAAATCACACAGAAACCTTCATAATCTAACTGAATGGGAAGAAAATTTATGAAATTATTCATTCTTGTAGGAATGAAATAATAAAAAAAATTGATCTATCCATTATACTTCAGAGCCAACCAATAACCAAAATTCTCTGGCAGTGTACACATGTTGCCCAGTAACATAAAAATGCTAAAAGAAAAGTCTTTTAGAATGCTAAAAGAAAAGATCACCAACAGTATATATTGAAATCAAAAGTCATAATAATAATAATAATAATAGGAAGAGGAGGGATGCAACTTAGGATAGACATGATGGCCTTCCTCTCTTGCTCCTGCTGCCTTGTCTGTGTTCTGTCACTTGTCTCTGCAACGGCAGAGAGAACACTCTCCCCACGTTGCCCTAGTTGCAGAATGTAAAATCATGCCGCATGATGTTTTGCTGTTTTGAGACCAGGAATAGGATGCTGAGATCACAAGCAGCAGGAATTCCATCTGAGGTGTTCACAATGGGCCTCTAGCTGAGTCACTTGCTTTCATCTTCCGCAACACTCCCATATCTATAATACATAGAGAACAAAACAGAATGACTTCGCCCTTTTCTTCAGGATAATGGAGAAAATAGGCATATAAAGCTAGCTCAGCCCAACTTCAGAATCAGATAGCCACTTTTGGTTGTAGATATCCAAGGGCAGAGAGATGAAAGAGAATTGTGGGCCATCTGGCCAGCTACATGTGACTACTAACCTATCCTGGTGCCTGTGGCTGCAGTGGAGGACTCTGCCCTATTGCTATTGTTAAATTCATAGCCCTGTCTGATCATTGTATTGGAATGGCAGCTGGGTGGGTGACTGGGGAGAGCTGCCATCTTGTCTTTTGACTTGAACAGCAAAATATCTTAGGCCATTCCTGATTGCCCATATACATGCCAAAAGGACTTGACTGAGTAGTTTTAGACTGGATGAAATGGATTTATGGCCTTTCTATTTAAATGCTAGTATGCACTACAGTTGTCCCTCCATATTTACAGATTATCTATGAATTCAAGCATCCACTGTTTGAAAATAGTCCAAAAACATATAAATTTCTAAAAGCAAATCTTGATTTTTCCATTTTACATAAGGGATTCAATTTCACTATCCTACTATATTTAATTACTTGAGCACCTAAGGATTTTAGTATCCATGGGGAGTCCTGGAACCAAACCCCAGTTGATAGCAAAGGCCCACTGTACTTCCTTCTAAATGTGAAGGTTTGCTCTCACCTGTTGGATGGGATCATGGACATTTCCCCCAAAGTCTTGTCACTGCTGGTAACATGTAGAGTTAAGCTCCTGCTTTCTGCTCTCTTCAGTCAAATAAGTTTGTTTTCACTCCCAACTGATAATCTCATTTGGCAGAATAATCTGTTCAAACTGTGGATTAGTGAGTTTGTAACATCTGTTTCTGTGAGCAAAAGAGAAGGTTCCTTGAGGCTTTCATTCACAAAGAATCAGAAATGTCAGCTTAAAACTGTAAGCTCCAGGTTGGCTGAGTAGAATACCATCAGACAGCATGACAGCGTCTTACAGCCAGTCAATTCTGTCCACCAAAAGGAATTGCTTTACCATCAGTGGGAATTGCTACAAGGTATTTCAAGGGAGTGGGATGTTAAAACAACACAACACACCTTGTTTTATCGCTTCATTTTTAATATCTTTCACAGGGGTTACAGGACCCCCCCCCCCACAACTACGTACAGTATATGAATTTCCCAGAGATATCTGTTAGAAAAGCCATCTGATATCAGGAATCCCTTGTTATTCATCAACATCCTGCATGTTGCTTTATTAAATTTTAAAATATTGGTAGGATACTTCATTTGCCATGCCTTCTTTCTTCACCACAAATTTTCCTAAAACTTGTATGTAGAGAAATGAACATATGTAATTACTTCTGTCATCTTCTTCTATATTTCTTCTCTTTCTTTATTTTATTTAACAGTTGGTTAAATTCATAAACACAGAGAAAAACACTGAACCAACATGCATATACAAAAAGAAGCAAACAATGAGGAGACAAACTCCACATGCTAAAAGATGGTCAACTTTTTATTAGTGTTTAAAAAGCCTGACACATTTTGGCCACCCTAGGCCTTCCTCAGGGAATGAAAACAATATAAATACACTTAAGATATAATATATAAAAAGACAGGACAACACTTATCAAATTGTGATACAAAAATATTCATATAGTTCTAAACAAAGTAATACATACCCTTCAAAAGAATTCACTGTTGTGAACATTTTCCAAAATACAGGACCATAGAGATAAAGGGAACAGACACTGTAGCATTTCTGTATATATACATATTTCAGATGATCTTGGGAAGGCACAATCAGTGATATGTTTTGATGAGACATATACAAAAAGAAACCTAACAACACGTATTTGGACATCTAAACACATGACTATTCAAATTTCAATCCCTTCCTCTCCCTCTCCCCATTAAAAAGAAAATAAAAATTAAAAAAAGCATAAGACTTGCCACATATTCTCAAATTATTATCTCTCTTGATCGTTATTATCCTTATCTGATCTAGCTATATTCAGTAATAGTAATCCACATTCCTTTTATTAACCAATCTACAAACATAGGTAAAGATTTTTAAAAGGCAAATATATTATATATACACATACACATACACACATACATATAGTGGGACTTCGGTATCTGCAGGGGATCCATTCCTGACCCCTCTGCAGATACCAAAATCTGCAGATGCTCAAGCCTGCATTGTACCCAATGGCAGTGTGTGCACATGGCAGCGCTGCCATTAGGGTGAAGTCCTGTTGTCTCCAATGGTGGCAAGGCCACTTGCATGCACCGCCACTGAGGACAATGGGGGTGTCCCTAATGGCGGTGCAGCCTTTATTACAATTACAGGAAGTCTTTCAATTCTGTGGTGTGTGTGTGCCCCTCCATGACCCTAAATGTACCTTAAATAGCAGCCATAAGCCTCAAAGCATCAGGTCACGTAGCCCTAAGCCTCAAAATTCAGATCACTTAGGCAGTTTGGGAGTTGCAATTAGGGGGAAATTCACACATATATCTCAGGAAGGCTAGGCAATTGATCAACAGGATGTTTGGTACCCTCAAGCTGAAGGATGCCCATTTACAATCACTATTCCCACTTCAAAGAACTCTATCTTGAGTGACCATTCCCATGCAGATCTGGACATTTTTAATGTGGATACCTGGTCTTTGCCCCAGGCTTGGCTTTTTCTCATAAAAGATCCCCAAATTCCTTTGTTCCCCAGGCTAGTTTGGATTGCAGGTTGACTCCAGGCCACTCTGAATTCTTTTAGTTCTGGCCTGCTGCTGTTTCCCCAAGTGCTTCCAATGGCTGAGTCCATCTGATTGGACCACCAGGAGCAACCACATCTTTGGTAATTATCACAGTTAGGGGAGCCTTTGAATCTATTCCAATGCTCACCTCTTTATTTCTCAGCTCTTGTGCAAGTGTGTGTGTATGTGCATTTGTGTGTGTGTTTCCCCCCTTAATAAACATAGTTCATAAAGAGAATCCTGCCTCTCCAGTGGTGTAATCCTCTGTAATCCTTGTCTCTATACCTTGGTATACAGGTGGGAAGATCCCAGGAGTGCTTGTAATTCAGTCCACTACTTGAGCTAATAAAATTCCCCTAGTGGTTCTTAGTTACATTATGTGCATGTGCCACCATTGGGGACAACATGGACTTACCATCTGTGGATGCTCAAATGGTACCTATCCAGATAACATACACTCCACCGAGAACACACAGAGCTCCCACGTAAGCCATGTATTTTAATGCAGAAGAAAACTCTATGCATGCATCCCTGTGAAATAGGTAGGGAGCTCTGGAAGACAGCATAGTTCTCCATACACATTGGGAGTAGTCCTGTGCTTAGGCCAAGGATGGGGAAAGTATGGTCTATAGGCCACTTTTATGGCTCTAAGTCCAGTTTTTTAAAAAAATGTTTGCTCCCAAATGCACCCAACATGTCGGTGCAGTTTTGCCATATTTTTGACAAAGAGGAGACTTTTTTTGTAAGACAAATTGAACTGTAAGTTGATTGCAAGGTTACTTAATATTATATAAAAAAAGCCTTCCTTGGAAGAATTGTGCCCCCAGAGGACGGTTTGGAGAATTTGGTGGCACAAAAATTTAAAAATAGTTTTGCAGGAAGATCCATGCCACTCTCCTGGGATCCTCACCCCCAACAGTTGCATACCACTACTTTAAACCTCAGTCCCCTCAGATAGCAGATACTGGGAGGCAGCAGAAAGGTGTCAGAGGAGATAGACCTGCATTACCTTTCTCTCAGCTTCCTCAGCTAATCTGCTATCTTCAAATGCAGCAAAGGATGCTCTCCCATTGGCAGTATTTAAGAAAGATTTCAACTGCCAGTCCCATGAAATTCTATACATCAAAGGTGTGTGTGTGTGTTCACCATGTTGTTCTCTGCATTAGACAACAAAATATCTTCTGCCAGCATCTATACATCTAAGCCTCTATGGTGGAGCACAGACCGCTAGAAAGAGGCGCATCCTCAGTGCCTCTCTTTGCTCCGCAGGAGCGCCACAGCAACCAAATTGCACAGCACTGCTGTGGAGTAAAAAAGGAGCACCCGGAAAGGGCTCCTTTTTGTGGAGCAATTCTGCCGCCCCAAACTGCCTGGTGGGCGCGCCATAGCTGCGGTGCCCTCATCACATGTGAGGGTTGCCGGGCGTGTGGGCGCTCCAACCAGCAGGTAGCCCTCACATGTGATGAGGGCGCCTCAAAGGCCCATTTGTTCTGGGCCCATGTCTAGGTGCAATCTCTGAAGGATCATTTTCAAAATCCAAGGGTGGATAAAATATGGTTTTCAGATCATATGGAGCCAGGTTTCCCTTTAACCTCCCCCTCCTGGCTGCTATCCTGAAAAACAGATCTAGCTGAAAAAACTCTGCTTTTTGGCAACCCTGTTACCTAAACAAAGCAGCTCAGGATATTCCTCACATCCCTCCCTCCCATTTCTTTATTTATACCCCCCCCTCTCAAGATGGGACTCAAGGTGGCTTACAAAAAGGCAGAGAGTACAATAAAACACACATAGGGTCTGTACAGATTAGAAGAAAGGGACGGCCAGAGGGAGCACTAGGAGCATCACTAGGGGGGTGCAGGCTATGTCAAATGACATCCTAATGGGAACGATACTACTACTCCCCTAATGTCTGCTTTTTGGCAGAATTGGGATATGTTATTGAGCTGTGTTCCTTTAAAACCCTGTATCTCAGCAGATGAGAAGGCTGAATGGAGTGAGGCTCACCAGGAGGAAAAAAGACCTCAATTTTTACCACCACCCCTTAAAAAAAATCTTTTAAAAACATCACATCTTACCAGATATTCACTTTAACTACATGGAACTATGTAAATACATTTAGGCTGTGCATACAATATTGCAATTTAAAGATATAATTTTAATTTTGCTAATTGTTTGTGTCACAACTATTGCCATTACATCTAATGATCTACGGGAATTACAATTTATGAGTAAGATTAGTACAAAAAACATTACTAAGGACATTACTATATGGTGTGGTATTTGCAATGTTCTGCCAACACCTCTGAATTCCCCTTGCTCTCACACACATACACACACTTATTGTCATGTATCTCTTAACGGACCATTACTGGGATGTGTGTCACACCATGAGTTATGTACTCGTTGCCATCCACCCTAATGGCTCCACTGGTGACACTACTGCCAGTCACCAGAAATGGCAGCCAATGTCATGTGCTGTGGTTCTTCGGACTTCCCCTAAATTGGGTAGTGCAGCCTATCAGCACCAAAACTTGAGTCCTACCCACCTGTAGACCAAAAACATAGCCTCAAAACTCCTATGGTTAGTTATGTTTTACCACTTTTAAACAAGAGGGCAGGACAAATAGATTTCAGCCTGGAGCCCAAATCTAATTGCTGCTCTATTTCTTTAAACAGGCAGCCAGTATTTCACTTGATGCCATTCTATATAGATTTCTCTTATACAGCTCCTCTGGCTTTCTAATGTTCTACATGCCTTTCTTTGCATTATACATAATGAAATGTAATTTGCTGGTTTAGTAAGCTTCTAACTCAATAATGACCAAGAGGTAAACAAAGAAGTGCTAAACAGAAACAAGAGTTACTCAGAAAAACAGAACATATCACTGATTGAAAAACAAAAACCACAAACCAAACAGCAACCAACCTGATACTCTGATTTAATGCTGATCTTAAACACAACTATCTGAAGTTATAATTCTTAAAGGTTATTTTCTAGTTTTTCTTAACTGTTGCAGATGGTCATGTTAAGGAAAAAGCAACATGGGATATACAGTAAATGAAATAAAACATGTATGTGAGAGTCAGGATGACTCAGCAGAAGCCAATTGAGAACCACACAGGTGTAAATGGTAATACAATTAACAAGTCCTGAATGCCAAGGACAAGAAATGTAAAGTGGATAATTGGACACACCTGAATATTGTTAAGTGGTCAAGGCTGAGATGATGAAATCATTAATTGTAGGATGAACCAAGAGAACCAATGAGAATGATGTACACGCCTACTGGGTGGAAACAGACAACAGTGGGTGGTACCATGCATTGACTATAATAATGACTATACATCCCAATGTATTTTGTGGGTTGTAGAGTGGATTGTAGTAGTAGAGTGAGGAGTAGAGTATTGTTGTGTTGGATAGTTTTGGAGCTGTATATAGTAGAATAAAGTAGATCTTTTACATAAGACTACTGAGTTGTCTGGTGTCTTGGGTGAAGATACAAGAACCAGCTGGATCCTGAAGAAGGGTGAAGACTTCTGTGGAAGCAAGAGTGAGAAGGCTTGGAGAATTTGTCAGGGTCTTCAGCCTGTTCTCTGTAACTCTGCTAAGCTATAACCACTGGCCAAAACTGGTCAGAGCGGTGCACAACCAGGTGGTGAGTTCCAGGCCAGAGGTGAAGAGCCACAACTCCCATCATCCCTGACAGGTCATTTCTCTTTTTATATTAATAACTGAACACTTTAACAGCATACTTTACAAAATGTAACATTTACAATAGATAACCTATACCAATTCTCAATTGAAAATTTATGTATCAGTAGCAAAGAGGTTTTGTATACATTGATTATGCTACTGCAAACAGCTGATATAGGAAAAATATGGAATCAACATTTATCTTTAAAAAAATATTTTCCCCCTTGAGTCAGTGGGTTCTTGTGGTTTCATGTTATCAGACAGCTGAAATTACTTCAGTTTCATAATCAAAACCAAATACCATATCTTATTAAACTATTCATTTATTTAAGGAAACCTGTCGAGATGGTAGAAAAGCCACCCTTTTTCTGCTGCTAAAAGGAACGGCATTTTGCCACCTCTTTTTGCATTGGAAAAAAGCCCGATTGGGGCCATGGCATGTGGTTGCCGCAGCCCCAATCTGGCACTCAAAGGGGATGTGTCAAGCTGCCCCTATACAGCCATCTGTATCAGCCCATAGTTCTTTATGCCACATAGCTTACTTCTAGACTGCGGAATGACCTCCCAGAAGAGATTCAACATCTGAATACGCGGTCTGAATTTAAAAGAGCATTAAAGACCAGTCTCTTCCAGCAGGCTTATCCAGATGATTTTCAATTGTGAATTTTAAATGATGCATTTTCAATATAGATTTTTTTTTGTATGTGTACATCTTATTTGTCCTTTAAAACTGATGTGTATTTTAACTGTTTTTAACTGACATTATGTATTTGTTAATTATTGTTGTTCCCCACCTTGCTCCATGGGGAGAGACAAGTAAGAAATAAATATTATTATCATATTATTTTTATTTTTATTATTATTACTCATGACCCCTAAACTAATCTGATGCCTCAGGTGGGCTGGGTGATATTATTCCATTGTTGATGTAAGTCTTAAGAGGAAGTCCAGCTAGTATATGGAATGGAAAGGGGATATCATTTCATTCTTAGCTTCAGGCATCATCATATGTATTAATCTAAAGATTTTTTGGGGAGGGGCAGCAGGAAGAAGGAGGACAGGTTCAAGTAGATCTTTGGAAAACTTTTGATGTAAGCAATATTTGCCTAGGCACTAAAATAGTCTTATATGCCAAATAAATGCAGATGCCAGTTCCCCAGGGATCCTACTAATGTTTGTAAAGCTATGGATTATGCAGTTCCATATTTTAAAAATCCCATATATTGTGAAAAGATTGCAACTTATTTCCTTATGTCAGAACTTGTAAACTCAAATGCAGGATTAAGTTATGAGTCTTGATAATGCTTGTCAGCATGTATTTATGTATTGCTTTTCAAAATGACAAGGTTTCTGAATGTTTTATGATACCATCCATAGAAATTTAAAGTGTCCCCATCGCCTCTAATTGTATTCATTTAAAATTCATACAAAAACAGTAGGCATCTAATAACCAATATTCAAATAGCCCAAATGATGACAAATTACTTTGTTTTGGCCAGATCTATTAATGAGAAAGAGGATTATTTTGATAATGATACAAAGACCTGCTGCAATTTTGATTTTGTTAACAAAAGAACTGCATATACCTTCCCTGTTATTATTGGCAACTGTTTAACTGGCAACCAGCAAGTGATCTATCTAGAGTAATTTAAATTAGCATGCTGTTTATTAAACCCAAATATTCATATGAGAAATCATTTAATGGATTTATCCATTTCATTCATAGTCAATAAAGGAAACTGAGGCGCGTTCCGGACGGGCCCTATGGGGCGCAGTCGTTACGCGTGAGGGGCGGCACTTCCTGATGCGCCTTGCCCCTCACGTGTAATGAGTACGTCAAAATGGCGGCGCCACATACAGATGGGCGCTGCCATTTTGACGTCGCGGATGCACAGTGTCTGGACGTCGTGCGCCGGGAATGGCGCCGCGAGTGCACGCCTCACACCTTGCGGCGCCTCTTCTGGGTCGCAGGAAGAAGCGCCATTTTGGTGCTTTTTCTTGCTGTGCCTGGGAACCGTGCGGTTTGGCTGCTGCAGTTCCCGGACACAGCAACCGGCAGCGGCATGAGACCGCCCGTTTTGGGCGGTCTGTAATGCACCAGAGCTACATTTTTTTCTCCCAAACATATGAGAGCCAATGGGGGTACAGTGTTGGATTCCGTGGCTGATGTTCAACTCCCAAGAACAGGCCATGAAAATCGCTGGGTGAACTACCTCACAGGGTTGCTGTGTGGATAAAGGGAGCAAAGAGAAGACAGCATGTACAGTGCTATTCAACATCTTTATCAATGACTTGAATGAAAGAATAGGGGCATGCTTATCATGTTTGCAGATGACACCAAATTAGGAGGAATAGCTAATATCCCCAGAGGAGAGGATCAAAATTCAAAATGACCATAACAGATTAGAAAGCTGGGCCAAAACTAACAAAATGAATTTGAGCAGAAAGAAATTTAATATACTGCACTTTGGCAGAATAAAATGAAATGCACAGATATGGGATGGGAGACACTTGGCTTGACAACAGTACATGTGAAAGGGATCTAGGAGTCCTAGTAGGCCATAAGTTGAACATGAGCCAAAATGTGATGCAGCAGCTAAAAAGGCCAATGTGATTCTAGGCTGCATCAATAGAAATATAGTGTCTTGATAAAGGACAGTAATAATGTCACTTTATTCTGCTTTGGTCAGGCCTTACCTAGAATACTGTGTCCAATTTGGGGCACCACAATTCAAAAAGGATGTTGACAAGTTGGAGTGGGTCCAGAGAAAGGCAACGAAAATGGTGAAGGAGCTGGAAACCATGCTTTATGAGGAGAGAATTAGGGAGCTGGATATGTTTAGCCTGGAGAAGAGATGGTTAAAAGATGATATGATAGCCCTGTTTAAGTATTTGAAAGGGTGTCATAATGAGGATGAAATACGCTTGTTTTCTGCTACTCCAGAGACTAGAACACGGAGCAATGGATGCAAGCTACAGGAAAAGAGATTCCACCTAAATATTAGGAGGAGCTTCCTGACAGTAAGGGCTTTTCACACTCCCTCAGAGTGTGGTGGAGTCTCTTTCTTTGGAGGTCTTTAAACAGGGGCTGGATGGCCATCTGATTGTGAGCTCCTGCAGAATGGGGTTGGACTGGATGGCCCTTGAGGTCTCTTCCAGCTCTATGATTCTATCCAAGTGTGCAGAGGCAATAAGGGAAGAGCTAGCACATTCAACCTTCACATCCATTATGCACGTTGCATTCTCTGGGTACTTTTCTTTCTTAATAGAGATTGCTTCCTATGTCATTAACTTTCAATGCAGCTACCTATGCTGTTGCCCTACCTATACCATCTATGGTGCTGTAATTATGCCAGCCAACAGGATTTACAACCAAAGTCTATTTTTTAAAAAGGCAGAACATGTCTGGTGGAGACAGAAGATGGCTGAACCAACATTTGGGATTTGCAGAGCCAGGGCTGCTTCAGAGACAATATCATCAGCCCAAGATCTCTAATATTTAAGGGAATCAAGAAGAAATTTGAAGTTAAGAGCTTTGAGGCACTGCGATGTCAACTTTATTACAGAAATATATAGAAGATTATTGCACTCCTTTTAAATTGACTTATCCCCAACAATATAAAGATGAATTTAAATTTAAAAGCAGGTGTTATCACACTCAGCCAGGGCTGGGTGGGTGCAACCCAACTGCAGCCCAGATCTCATCCACACTTATCCAGAGATTTTTCAAAACAGGAGCTTGCTGTTTTTGAAAACCCTCTGAATAACTGCAGCTGGGGTCCAGGCTGCAGGTGCGTTGCACTCGCCCAGCCCTGGTTCAGTGTGAAAACACCACTTTTAAATTTGAATTCAACTTTATCCTGTCAGGGATAAGTCAGTTTAAAAGGAGTGTGATAATCTCCATAGGCCTATTACACCCTGACAGAAAAAACTGATGAGAACCTAAATCCTCTAAAACAGCTTTTCCCAATCACCTGCACTGCAGATGTTTTGGGCTACAGTTCCCATAAATGCCAGCCTACATTTTCACTAGTGAGATATGATAGGAGAGGCAGTCCAAAGGATGTTCCAAAATGTTTTACATGCCACACAAACTCAGTTACCCAACAACATAAAGGGTATGTATATTTGTGCAGGATCTGAGGCTTCTGATTTGGATTTACAGGGACTCATCCACAATAAAAAAAAAAAGCTAACCACACTTATGTACCAGCTAGCTTAATCAAAACTGATGTATTTCTGTGGTGCAAGAAAAAATCCCAGTAAACAGCTGTAATGCAGACTAAACTTTAAACCCACTCAGCATAGTTAATTCCAATGTGCACTTCCAGTGCCATTTTTAAAAGTCAAAATGTGCTCACAACCTTAATTTACTGGACTAAATTTATGGGTCAACAGAATAAGTCCCTATTGTGCACCGTTTTCTGTTGCCAAAATATTTTTGGTAACAGTAAACACAGCAGAATTTTGCAAAATGAGCAGCAACAAAATCTCTATAATAAAAAAGAAGTAAGACTCAAATAGGCATATACCCATGCTATGCCAGCCTTCTGCATCCTGGTATTTTCCAAATGTTTTAGAATTCAGTAACTCTCAGCCACAACCAACATAGCCAAAGTTCAGTTAAGATGAGAGCTATAGTTTCAAACATTGGGATGACTCAATGTTGATGAAGGGTAGCCTGCACCTTCCAACACATAATTGTCCATTGCTAGTTATAGCCTTTGTTTTCCCTCATAAAAGCAGACTCCAGCTGCTATTTAGTAATTTTGGATATTACCATTATTGCTGTTCGATGGATGGACCAATAAACCTGTACTTTCACATTTTATTAAGTGTGTATTTATCCAACTGTTTACATCCTTAAACAGTGTTTAAGTGCTCTCTTTATACCCACTGGAGATGGGTATAGAGCTGCTGTTTTTACAGCACAGAATGGAAACTTATATGGAAATAATTGCAACCACTGTTTTCTTCACTTAATAAAACATGCTGGTTTTTAGAAAGTGAACAAGAATGGCTAACAGTGGCTGTCTTCAGGCATAATATTAAATTATGGTGAATAAAAACATTATGCCTCCTTCTCTCATATACCCTCAAGGAGATTGGTATTGGTAGCAGAATTGTGCCAGAGATTCAACTGAATTGTGAATTGAATCAGACCAGTTCAGACCAACCCGCTTGCCTCTCTCTCCATGAGTCCCACCAGAGTAAAGTGATGATGATAAATTACCGGGGTGGGGGGTGGGGGGGAGGATTCACAAGATATAAATTTGGTCATTCTAAGTGGGAGAATATTATCCAGATGGCACTTCATGCATTCACAAGAACTAGATTTACAAAGGTTTACAAAACCTACACATTTGAAAAAGCCCCCTCCCCACACAGTAATTTTACCTGTGAGAAAGAGGACACATCTGAGAAAAAGTTGGTAATTTATGGTAATCCTAGTTGAGTTGCTATCTACAACAGCACTTTCAGAGTTGTACTTTAACATTGCTCGGAGATTGTCTACACTGACCAAAAAAATTCTGTTTTGCATCATATTTGCTTAGTCTGCAATGACTCCATTAACACCACACAAATTAAGGTGAGATCAGCATGACCAGCCACTCATTTTCCCCTGGTGAACTTGCTTTAGTGCAAAGGGGTATTTAATATCTCTGATCCTTCACATTATTTTTGGCCAGATAGCAGCATTTCCATGGCTTCCCCCCCTTCCTGTCATACATGTGAATATATGTATTTCCACTTAAAGTGTAAGGAGCCAAATACCTTTTTTGCCCCATGCATCTGCATTTTTATAGGAGAGCTTTTACAAGTGATGATCAGGCCATGACCAAGTGACTCAGGTCACTGCCCACCAACCTGTTCTGCCCACCAAAAACTCCTCCTTTTGGCTTCACAGCGATGTTACCTCAGAGAGCCAGCCACACAAATGATTATCCAGATTTTCTCATAAAGTGTGAGGTAAAAGGAAAGTTTCTAGAAGTCATATTAAGGCCCACAAGCACCAAAAAGAATTGCATTTAAAGTGAAACATCAAGAGTGTCCACTATATGATGTGAGTATGATTTTGTTCAGCAGTGTAGACAAGCCATCAGAGATTCATGCACAGGAGTAATGTTTTTGCCAGACAGCGTGAGTCAGCGTGGCATAGTAGTTTGAGTGCTGGACTATTATTCTGAATTAGAGTTTGATTCCCACTCAGTCATGAAACTCACTGGGTGACCTTGGGCAAGTCACATGCTCTCAGCCTCAGGGGAAAGCATTGGCAAACCTCTGAAAAAAATCTTGCCAATAAAACCCCATGATTGGTTTGCCTTAGTATCACCATAAGTCAGAAATGATTTGAAGGAACATAACATAAGAACACACACACACATGCAGAGCCACTTTAAGAAATTATGAGTTTCACAGTCTGGTGCAGCTGGGAACTAATTACAGGAAGCGCTACCCAGCTCTGAAAGAAACCACTTCAACACTCTTCACAATCGGAATCCTTGCTGCCTACTGCGGAAGAACTTAGATTGAACTGCTTGTTTGTTCAAGCAATCATTTGTCTTGGCAGTAATTTATCTCTGTGCATTGGGATAAACCTCTCATCTATAAGAACGATACCCCCCCCCTCATATAATTAGTGTTCCCCTATCATACATAAGCAGATGACACTTATATTACCCAAGACTTCCCTACCATGGATAGAAAAATCCATTATGCAAATACACATCTTCCCATAAAAGTATCATATTGAGATTTTGGCAATAGGTGGGGAATAATCTTAGCTACTCGCTGTTGAGTTTCTTATGCAAGCTATTTTGTGGCCATTATAGGAGAATGACAACGTTTTCTTTGGAACAAAATGGATGAATACATATAAGTTTATAATGCCTAGCAGGTAGTCCAATTTATACTATTTGTGTTCATCTTTTCCTTCAATCACTATATGAGTCAAGGTTTGTGGCCATGAATAATGATGCAAAGGGAGTTTTTATAAAAAAAAAGCAATGCAGAAATGAATCATAGTACAACCATCAGTAAAAAGTAGTTGAGTTGTTCTAATAATTTTTGGTTTTTTTTCTCAATATGTCACCTAAGCTAACATTCATACATGCCTCGTTCCCCTAAGCACATTACCTGCACAATATCTGAAAGCCTGGAGCAGTCCCATGCTATGAAGAAGTAGCCCAGAGTCACATGGAAAAAGTGCAGATTGCAGCACTTTCCCATGACACAACTTCCACTTGAGAAAACTGGTCCCGTGCTAATGGGAAATGGCAAACTCTGTAAGGCCCTCTAATACTTTCCACAAGTGTGTGTGGGCAAGATGGCAGAAGTTATTTATGAAGAAGGACATATAAGTTGGAGTGGTTGCAACAGTTTGCTTTTTCCTGAGCATACTGAGAAAGGCAAGATTCTACTGCCTCCTATCCATTCTCCCCAGTAGGTTAAGTCAGCGGAAACGACGTCTGTAGTTTGAACCCTGTTTGCACTGTTTTCTGTGGATATAGTATATCTTGATTTCAGTAAGGCCTTTGACAAAGTTTCCCATGACATTCTTGCAAACAAGCTTGTAAAATGTGGGCTAGACAAGGTAACTGTTATATGGATTTGTAATTGGTTGACTGGCTGAACCCAAAGGGTGCTCAATAATGGCTCCTATTCATCCTGGAGAGAAGTGACCAGTGGCATCCCACAGGGCTCTCTTCTGGGGCCAGTGTTATTCAACATCTTTATCAATGACTTGGAGGACAAAATTGGGAGCATACTTATCAAATTTGCAGATGACACCAAATTAGGAGGAAGAGCTAATACTCCAGAGGACAGGATCAAAATTCAAAACGACCTGAATAGACTAGAAAGCTGGGCCAAAGCTAACAAAATGAAATTCAACAGGGAGAAATGTAAGGTACTGCACTTAGAGCGGAAAAATGAAATGCACAGATATAGGATGGGGGACACCTGGATGAACGAGACTACATGTGAAAAGGATCTAGGAGTCCATGTAGACCACAAGTTGAACATGAGTCAGCAGTATAATGCGGCAGCTAAAAAGACTGATGCAGTTTTAGGCTGCATCAATAAAAATATAGTGTCTAGATCAAGAGAAGTAATAGTGCCACTGTATTCTGCTTTGGTCAGGCCCCACTTGGAATATTGTGTCCAGTTCTGGGCACCACAATTCAAAAAGGACATTGAGAAACTGGAGCGTGTCCAAAGGAGGGCGACTAAAATGGTGAAGGGTCTGCAAACCATGTCCTATGAGGAATGACTTAGGGAGCTGGAGAAGAGGAGGTTGAGAGGTGATATGATAGCCCTGTTTAAATATTTGAAGGGATGTCATTGAGGAGCGAACAAGCTTGTTTTCTGCTGCTCCAGAGAACAGGACCTGGAACAATGGATCCAAGCCGCAGGAAAAGAGATTCCACCTCAACATTAGGAGGAACTTGCTGACAGTACGGGCTGTTCGACAGTGGAACACACTCCCTTGGAGAGTGGTGGAGTCTCCCCCCTTGGAGGTCTTTAAGCAGAGGCTTGATGGCTATCTGTCAAGGATGCTTTGATTGAGAGTTACTGCATGGCAGGAGTTGGACTGGATGGCCCTTGTGGTCTCTTCCAACTCTATGATTCTAAGTGAAGTAAATATTTTAAAAATATCCACATGTGACCCTACACTATGGAGAAAGTGGGACAGAGGATTAATCAGGATTGTCCCTGCCAAATCAGGACATCTGGAGAGTATGCCCAGTTGCACGAGAAGGCCAGAAATCCCAAATTATTTTGGGGACCTTCATATGGTGGCCTCTCCCAAATGGACTGTGGATGTTTTGTGTTACCTTTGAATGGTAGGAGAAGATGGCACTGCATAGAAGTAAGTTCACAGCATGAAAGGACAGGAAAAAAAAAAGGCTCCCAGTGTTTATAGAGGATGTCCATAAAGTCTGCTGTATGAGAAGAAAATATTCAGGATAAGCATTTTCATTTCCTGTTGCAAACTGCAAGTCGTTTTAAACACTGTGATGAACAACATGGTGCCTGTGTAGATTCATGACTGCAGGGTGAGTGTGAGAGATAAACAACTGAGAAAACCATGTTATGCTTGCTTGTTTGGTAAATAAAATATAGAACAGTTAGGAAATTAGTAATTTTCTCTTTCTGTAGTACAATAGAATGAGATTGCTGAGCCCAAGGGCTAGATAAGTAACTTCCTGATTACATAACTTTGATTCTTAGCAGTCTAGCACAATAATGCAATCGTTGTACAGCAGTAGTGGCTGAGGAAGTTGGTTATTTAGTGTAGAGCTTGGAAGTAAGCACAGGTTGAGTATCCCTTATCTGGAATTCCAAAATCTGAAATATTTCAAAAATCAAAAAATGTTTCATGAGTGTAACCTTTCCTTTCTGATGGTTCAGTGTAGACAAACTTTGTTTCATGCAATTAAAATGTTGTATAAAATTACCTTCAGGCTATATGTACAAGGTGAGCATGAAACATCAATGAATTTTGTGTTTAAGTTTGGGTCCCATCTCCATGATATCTCATTATCTATGAATATACAAATACAGGTATTTCAAAGCAAACAAACAAAACAAAACAAAAAACAACAACCAACCAAACAAAAATACTTGAGTTCTAAGCATTTTGGTTGAGTGTGATACAGTCGTCTCTTCACTTACGTGGGAGATCCATTCTGGACTCCCTCCCCCCTGTGTAAGGGGAAAATCACGTATGCTTGTGCTCGCGAACCATTCACTAGATTGTCCCGCGGCTTCAGCATATGCTAAAAGCCATGGAAGTGAAGCCTACATATGGCATGGGCTCACTGTACAACCTGTAGTACCAAATACTTAGTTTGGTACTAAAACCCATAAATTACCACTAGTAATTGCTTCCCCCCCCCCATTAATTTAAGGTATACCCAGAGTATATTTTTATTTATTTATTTTATTTTTATCCCGCCTTTCTCCCAAGTTGTGTGACCCATATAAGTGACCTTTATGAATGTGGATGTGCTTTTTTAGCTGCTGTAGAAGTTTGCATTCCCATCCTCTCTGTGCAGTAGCCAGAGCACCCTTCCCAACTTACTGTGAAGTCCAAGCTGAGCAGGCAAGATCAGAGCGTTATTCCCCACCCCTGTCAAATGCACAATGGTCACAAAAGCACTGAGATCCCTGGGTGATCCCTGTGGATCTCCACGCTGATGTCAAAATTATGTGTCTGGCTATTGCAAGGAGGTAGTCAAACCTTCTCTGATCCTGCATGTTCATCTTGTAGCATGGTATGGCTGTGTGAGCTTTATAGTAAGTGATATATAGCTCAAAGTAGGTTCACATATGGATATTTACATGAAAATGAAGAGATGTTCGCTTTGAGGCTTAAATTTGAAATTTAATGACAAATAATAGCTGGAATCCTAATGGCTAATCAAAATTAGTGTAGAACCATAAAATCAATTGGTGAATGGCGAGTCATACACTTTTCTACTTAAACAAGCCTTCAGTTTTTAACTGGTTGGGGTAGTACAGTGGGTAGGTTTTAGTTTGCTTTTTAATTGTTTTAAAGTAATGTTTTAAGTGGCTTGTATTTAATGCTTATTTTTGTAAGAAAATTGTATTTCAGAATGTTTTTAACTGTTAAAGTAGGTTGTGAGCTGCTTTGGGTCTCTTCTGGGGGAAAAGGTGGATAAAAATGAAAGAAAGGGCATTATCATGCACAGCTTTTAAACCACAATTAGAGTTTTAAAATAGAGCCTATGAGATACTTATCACATAATGTCACCTCCAATCTGTAGCTGCTGTGTGTCTGTGATGGATGGTTAGGATGTCCCTTTTTCATTGATGGGAAAACCTATCGATAGCTCCCAATCACACAGTAGTGCCAGTACTTTTCATTTGCAAAACATCACTGCTGTGGGACTTCCAATACAGACAGTCACAACATGTCACAGTCTCCTCCTCTCCTATTGTTCCTTCCCCCCTCTTGCTATTCCTAAGCAGCCTGATTCCTATTATTATTTGAACTGCAGTAAAAAAGTAAAAAATGAAATGAAATGAAAAAACTGAAATAGATAGGATAGGATACAGGGCAGGGAAGCGAGGTTAAGGGGGAGTGGGGAACAGAGTGTGATGGCACCAGCAGCCCCAGTTGCGTGATTGTGATGACATTCAATAATGTCTGCTCTCAATCCAATATGTTTGCAATTTCGTTAATTAGCGTGATCATGGGGAGAACAGGGCTCACGTGATAATGTCCAAAGAAAGAGAAGATAAATCACATTCATTCAATGGAACTAGTTGGAATTAACACTAAGATTCATGCCAAATGGTTTCAGGGCTTTTGCAGTGTAAATGCACTTTCTAGTTACTTGTACAAATATGGAGTCTGACATAACTAAGCAGTAGAAGAAGGATATAACATGGTATATGCTGCCGCCTCATGCTCTTTTGTGGTATTGAGGTGACAACATGTGGATGGGAGAAGAATATGCTTGTTGTGTAGGCCTTAGGTTTGCAGCATTCAGATTTTTTATGTATCTAAAAGCATATGTTCTATCTACTTTTGAGAAATGTGAAACTAAATTCTTTTTTAAAAATGCAATTGTATGTAGTGGGATTGGGAGCTTGGAATAGTGACTGCAACTATTTGCTTCTCAAAAATAACTTTCCAGACTCTGACTTAGTTGTGAATTTATGCAGTATAGTGGAGGAGAATTGGGTATTTTAAAAAGTCTCCCCTTCCCGATGCATTATAGAATAAAAAGGAGTTCCTGGGCATTATGGGATGGAAAAGAGATAACGTGAAATGTGTGACCAGTTGCAGTAGCTATCTTGTATCTATTATGTAATAGAACATTTATATGCATAAAAACATCACAACCCATACATTTAGTCAAATTGGATAAATGGAATTCTATAGAAGCAAAAGAAGAAAAATGTGGCAAGGCTGCTGTTACTTTTGTCTGTGGACTCCAGAAGTCATTTGCTTGTGTCCACCAGGGATTCTAGAAGGAAAAATGCAATGAAATACAATGGAAAATGAAAAGAATATACAGATGGTCCAGGATTACTGGCTGTGCTGTCTACTCCTGGGTATTGTTCTTGACATTTTGAATATTCAACCTTGAATTGGGAACTTTTTTTAAAAAAAAAGTTACCATTATTTATTTACCAATATGCCAACAATGCATTTTTAAATAAACTGTAAACAAGAAAGCTGGATATTTCTATTGACCTAGATTGCTCAGAAGCTAAATCAGATCACATCAAGTCAAGAGACATAGAAGGACTGATTGTTCAGAGAGGAAAAAACCCCAAAAGCAAAACTCCTTAATATCCATTCTGTAAGGCTTGGGTTTTTAAAAATCCTTGGGATTAATTCATCTGAAAAGGGCACGCCATAGGAAACAGAAACAGTCAGCTCTGAATTCTGAGACTGAAAGAGTAACTAAGGACATTTGAGTCAACAACAAAATTTATTGATTAGTTAACAGACCATATCAATGAAAAACAAAGTACAAAATATCAGGGTATCAAAATGCATACATACAAAGTTAAAAACTTGATCACACTTGAGGAGCATAAATTTTTTTAACTAGGAAGTTAAAACAAATAGAAAATTGAATAAAAGCAGATTTAATAGGATAGGATACAGAATAAATTAAATAAAGTAAAACCATGTAAAACAGGGTGGAGGAAATCAGTAGGAGTATTTAAATAAACTCATCTCCATGGCCCAGGACCCCATTATGTAAGATAAATTGATCTCTCAGATGAGCAGCTTTAACAATAAATTTTGCTACACATCACACTAGATATAAATTCTCACCAGAAAGAAAATGGGACAATTTAACAATAGGATCCCAGTTGGTCATTCTAACAAAAAATGGTTGTAAGAAATGGGATCTCTCCTTATCATATAAACAACAGTCAAACCAGATATGTATAATATCCTCTACAGCTGGAGCACCACAAATACATGTTCTTTCATGCTAGGGTATTTTTTGGAACCATTTTACCATAGACATTTGAGTCAGCATATTGATGGAAAACATCTAGTTCTGAAGGCACATGGAAACTGTAAGCCACTCCGTTCAGAAGGTGGTCTTCTGTGTGAAGAGAAACAAATGTTTTAAGACTTCCTAGTTATAATTTAAAAAGGTTAACATGTATAGTTTAAGCACGTTGGCTCTATTTAGACCTTTAGCTGAACATGTTGGCTGCCATACTGCAGAATTAATGCAGTTTAATACCACATTAACTGCCATGGCTCAATGTTATGAAATTCTGGGTTTGTAGTTTTGTGAAATGTTTGTCTCCAGAGAGCTCTGGTGCCACAACAAACTACAAATCCTAGGATTCCGTTGGATGGAGCCATAGCAGTTAAAGTGGTATCAAATTGCATTCATTCTGCGGTGTGGTAGCAGCCATTAATGCTGGAAGGGCACAAGGACACGCAACCCAGGCTTCCCTCACCTGGCTTGAAAGATCTGCTGACCAGAATTAATTGAATTCCATGTCCATGTCTCAAATACTAAATGAAGCTTCAGCTGCTTAGTGAAGCATTAGCGCACACCAGACATTAAACCATAAAGTAAGATAAAAATTAACCAAGATGTGACACTGATAACAAGGGCCTACCCTCTTCCTCCGTCATCTTTTTTGTTGTTGTTGGCCAATATTTAGTTGGGCAGTTAGGTTAAGCTATTCTAGTCATAAATCCAAATTTTAGTCCCAACAAGAGTAGACACATCAAACTACAGGTGGGCAACTGTGGGAGACTAGGGAGCCACATTAGCCCCCTGCCTGGGGGGTTGAGACCCCCAGATTTAAGTGCTCCCAAACACCCCCTGTTTGTGCTGTATTTTTAGTCCCTGGGACCATTTTAGGCCAAGGAGAGGCAAGAATAAAGTGAGCAGAAGTCACTCTTGGCTTCAAAAAAGAGTGTCTTCTGGGCCTAAATTATCCCAGAGAGGGGCAAAAAAAGTGCTGAAAATGTCACTGCACCCTAGAGGGCACTTTAGGGAAATGTTTGACCTGGGGAGTCCGAGGGGGCACAAAAATAGCCCTGGGGACATATATGGCCTGCAGACTTCACTTTTTCCAGCAAAGGGAAAGCAAAGGGAATTTTGATGGATCAATAGTTATATAAGTTCCATCAGTTCCCTGGGTTTACTCCAGCTGGAGAACAATTCCATATACCCCCTAAAGTAGGGGCGTTCTACAGTGCTTGGACAGTGTTTTTCACACATATCCTGCCTTCCTGATAGGGCACACCACACCACAATGCAAAAACTGGAAGCGATGTGACATAACATCTAGGGCTTTTTTTTGGGGGGGGGATGGGATGTGTGTCAATTTTCTTAATTTTGTTTAGGTTTGAGGGAGATGGAAAGAAAAGTATGGCATTTTCCCAGTGTCTCTCCCCCCCTCCCACAAATGTAGGGCAAAGTATCATGGGGGGGAGTTAATGGGGGAAGTCTAGGGGATTGGATAATGTTCTTGGCTTTGTGGGGGTGCAAAAAAGAGGGGAGTTGGGGGTATATAGATCACACTTTCTGCACTCCTGCCCTAGACATTTGAGCTTCAGCTGATAGACGTTCTGCTGTAAGTATAGTTCTCACTCACTGGCTGCTCAGTACCACTTTGCAAGTCCTGACTGCATGTTGTTCAGGGCCTCTGAAAAATAGCCTTAAAATATTTACATGTTCTTTATTTCAAAGATGGTGAAATTTACTGCACTGATGAAGACTTTTTTGGCTGGTCTTCCCTGTGTGGCAAGGCATGTGTGCTCATTTCCCTCAAATGAAGGCAATTCCTTATTGAATACACAGGCTGCAGGTGGGTAGCTTTGATATATTTGGGGGGAGCTCGGAAAAGGCAGTTGAAAGGAAAAAGACGAGTAGTTGTAATGTAGCAGATAAATAGTATATATCTGCTAATGGGTACTTGTTTTAAAAACTATTTCTTAGAAAATGTTTAAATGTGTTTTATTTTCAGAGAAAAGTGTTTTCCTATGTGCCTAACTGTATTGCAACAGCATTTTACAAAGTAGCAAAGTCATCAGTATCTCAGAACACAAAAATTATTTCATCATTCTCAGTGCATGATACAAATTTAATGAAATTCTTTCATAGAGAGAGCACATAAGGTACTTGGGAGAGACTCTGGAGAATGTAAAGTGAATGGAATAGCAATATGTCATGAAACTGAGTTACAATGGTTGGTCTCCTAGCCAGCAAGCAGTATTAATTCAACAATAAAATAGAAATGAGTGGCACAGAACTCACGTGGAATAAGAGCCACATACGTAAGATCAGTGGCATCCAACTTCATCTTAAATGCAGTTACAGTATATAATCTGCCCATTTAGGACTGTAATACTTATTTGAAAGTAATTACCACTGAATTCTGAGGGACTTAATAATGTCTATTTGAGAAGAGTCTGAAGGAGTATAAAAGGGTGCAGAAGCCATATTTAACATGTGAAATTTACAATCAATGAGTGGATATGACCACTAACATTCATCACTTTTAAAATGAATTAAAATGAGTGTGGTCAATATGGCAAAATGTATGAATGAGGAAGAAGACACAAATTAGGAGAAGGTGCAGCAATTTCCTTTTGCCTGAGCCAACTACTCCATCCAGGCTTTACTCCACCCCCTCCTCTCTCTTCCCCTCAGATGAGTTAATTGAGTGCAAACTACTTTTGTGCTTTGAATTCAGTTTGCAGCAATGGAATTAAACAGAGGACAAAAAGAGGACATGTGGGAGGAGGAGAGAGAAACTGGGACATTTTAAAAGAAGGTGAACGAGTGGGACTGGGGAGAAATAATCAGCACTGTCCAGGCCAATTGCCAAAAATAGCTGGGATGAAAATTCACCTCAACTTATTGCTGATGTTAGAATTAATATGTATGGAGCAGAAGAGTACAGAGTACTGAATTTTCTCAGAATGTGCTGTCTCCACATGAACTGAAATTGTCTCAGAACAAGTTGCCAAGAAAAGCTGCTATCTCACGCAATATAAGGAGGGGTTATAAAGAAGAGGGTGACAGACCTCGTGGGGGAATTATATTTGCTTTGACCTTTGTTGTATATTCCAGTGCAGAGACAAACTGCAACATTAAAAGGTTTAATACATTTCTCTGATGAGTGAATCCAATATGACAGCAGCCTTATTTTTAATGCAGCTCCACCAACCACTTTTGCAATGTCATTGCATTCACACAACAAAGTCAACACACGCTCTTGGCACACTGTGAATTACAACACATTGCACATATTTTAAAACATGTTGTCATCCCTTGGGGTGTTTCCATGGCAAGCATGAGACAAGTAGGTTGGTTGGTATTTGGTAAGTAAGTAAACTGAGAGAAGCTGCAGAGGGCAATCCTACATATGTTTATACAGAAACAAGTTTAAGAGAGCGTAAACTACTCTCAGGTAGGTGTGTGGAGGATTGCAGCTGAAACTTGGTGCATATCTTTTTTGGGATTAAAATCTCTGACATGTTAGGATAATTTTTTTTCAAAGAAACCAAGAAACTTGATGATATAAAATTTGTTTAAATGATGTTTGGTCCCCAACAAAAGATAGTAACATATGGTTCTCCAGATGTTGCTAGACTACTGTTTCCCATCAGCAATAGATCAGGGCTGCTGGGAGCTGCAGTCCAACAACATCTGGAGAATTATGAACATGTATTTCCTTGCTCTGCTCAGAAAGCCCTCAGTACTTCTAGTAGGAAACATTCAATATGCTAAAGCAATATCCTTCCCCAGTCATATATTGCATACAAAGTAGGAGGGGGAAGCATAGGTTAATATAGCATAATTTCAACAGCTATCAGGAAAACATGACTTATGCATGAAAGAAAAATCTCTCTCTTTTTCACAGTTAAAACTCACTGCATAGCTGTTTCTGTTATTCAAATTTTGGTACATTGTACCAAACTGAAAGGCTCTCATGTTGTCTGTAAGGCAGCTGACACTACAAGGATGGCAATGCTCGATTTCCCTCAATATTGCAAAAATATTTTTGGTGGGAAGGGGAGAGGGAGGAAGAAACAATATAAAGCTGCTTAAGCTCTGAGCACCATATGGAAGAATCACTGGTAAGGACCCGATTAGATACTTAATATTTAATTGGAAGCACTGAAACCTTGTATTTAGAAGGTGGGACAGGGACTGATTTTATACTTGAAAGAAAAGTTTCAGAGTTAGGACTGACTTCTTTGTTATTTTCCATTGTACTGTGATACATTATGGATGAGAAGGTTTCTTCATTATCTTAGTAATATTTATAAATGCTCCTTATATTTCTTTTATTTTTTGCTGCATAAGAAGTAAAGATGCTTTTAAGCAACTAAACATCAAGATATTCAGCAGAAAAAGCTTTTAGGTTTTAAAAACCTATATCCATGGGGAGGGGGCAAAGAGGTGAGCAAGACAGGCATGCATGCAAATTTAACTTTGCTTTTATCTTTGTAATGATAACATTACTTGTAATAATAATCTATGGTTTATTATTGTCATGTGAAAGAGCCTGAGAGTATCCTTCTCTAAATATAGGAGATTAGAAGTAGTTGATTCTGTGTTTAACAAATGGCAACTTAAACATGGGTCTGAGCCTGGGCAAAGTGTTGTTAGCTACAGTTTACCATAGAATTTGGGAGACTATATCATTGGACTCCAGCTAGAATCATGTTTGAGCATGAGCCAAGCCTGTCATTGGTATCCAGCAACATATAGAGGGCCACAAGTCCCCTATGTTTGCAGTAATAGGCCAACTCCAAAACCAGAGTTTGAAAATGTTTTTTGGGGGGGAGATTGTAACTCCCAGGTTAGAGTGACCATGGCAGGTGAGAGATTCTGAGAGTTAAAATCCAAAAAGTAGCGTGCAGGTCTAGTATTGAAAGGCTGGCACTGAGAGAGGGAATAGCCACACAAGATTTGCAGACAGCACAAGCTGGGAATAAAAAGACTACAACTTTTATTGCTACACCTGCATGGAGTTTATCACACACGGTGCTTCCGTCGCCCAAACGTCATCAAATGGGGGGAAACGTCACCGGTGTGATCATGCCACAGGGGCTCCTAAAGTGGAAGCGTTGTCACCATGGAATCACCATGGAATTGTCAGGGAAACAGCCCTTTTCTTATTAACAGATTAATCCATTAATAATAAGAATAGGGCTTCTCTGCTGATGATTCCATAGTGATAACTCTTCCATTTCACTTTAGAAGTGCCAGGCATGATCACATTGCTGACGCTTCTGCCCCATTTTGATGATGTTTGCGACGTTTGGAGCTCTGTGTGGTAAACCCCATAGTGTCATATGATCAGGGTGTCTGCTCTAACCCACATGACAAGGCCACTGAAGGATGGAGACCAAGGAACCCACATGATGCACAGCGTGTGTGTAATTTTCCTGATATCCCAGGAGGCAGCAGATCCTGGACCCAATCTGTATCTCTGCACCTCAAACATCCCTAAAGGAAACTCCATAAAGACTGAAAAGGGGGCTGGGAATTGCTTTCTCTTGTTCCCTTTCATATCACCTCTTATTTGATATCACCTTTGCACAATCTGCTCCATCTTCCCTTTCTTCTGTTCATCTTTCTTGGTAATTTTTGATGCCTTTTTGTCTCTCTTTGTCACACACCTGCATCCAGACTAGTTCCCTACTTTCTGTATCATGTAGGATAAAATCTTTATAGTCTTTTTGCAGTCAAGAAAGAAGCATTTTATCATTTTCTTCTTGCTGCAATAAAATAATTGAAAACCAGTTTCTGAGGACTATTTCAAGTTATTCTGTAAATAAAATGCACATGGGTTAGAAAAACGCATTTTCCACACAGGCAACAACATTTTCTGCTCATAAAACAGCAAAACAAAAAAAATCTGCTTTCTGCATAGAAAGCTTGTTTTCTGTATATGAAATTTGTTTTTCATAAAACTTGTTTTAAAAAAACCTTTTCAACATTATTTCCATTCTTAGTGTCATGTGAGAAGAATATCTAAAAAACAAGTGCTCATACCATAAACACATCTCTATATTGGTGAAATATAATTTCATGATTTAGAGGGGGAAAACACCTCCATCTCACACTGAGAACACTACTTCTGATCAGTGGTTTTGGAAAAGTGAAAACTGCTTCTTATATGTTTGTAGTGAACATTCATTTTAAAGGTGAATGTCTTAACACAAATAGTATGATATGTTTGGAGTATTCAGTGAGAGAAGCCTAGTAGCAGTACAAATTGTGACATGGGAGGAAGGGAAGCTTTTTTTAATTTAAATTAAAATATGTAACATACATTTCAGTAAGCTCCTGTGGATTGCCTTTCAGTTGTTCTAATCTTGACCTGTGATTTTTCACGGTTAGCTTTGTGTCATTGTGGGCATTGCCCTGCAGATTTTCACAGCAGTTGGTAAACCTATTTATAACACTTACTTGCTGTCAAAGCAGGCAAAGCACAACTAGTCTTATCTAGTTTAGGTACACTGAGATTCATACGTTGCCCCATTTTTATCTGCTGCAGAGTAGTTTAAAAGCCATCAACATTTACAGGTGAACAAAAATATTTTAGATTATAAAAACAGACCTATAGGCAATTGGTAGAACCAGCCTCCTTCTCAAGAGTTTCTTCTCTCCCTCCTTCTACAGACTCCTAAAAGCATCAGTCACCTATTCTTCATGAAGCTCCATGGAATAGGCTGTTATTGTTGTTGTTGTTGTTATCATCTCACCTTTTTTCTCATGGACTCATGGTGGCTTACAACATTTGGAAACAAACATAGATGAAAACAATTCAGAGTATACAAAAATGTAAGGGTAATTGGAATATCAAAATATAAAAAACAGTGGAAAAACATAAACCATTAAAAACAAATTTAAAAATCCAGTTTGTTGTACAAGGCCTGGTTCCTCATAAAATTCCAGTTCTTAGAGACCTGCCAGAACAATATGTTGCTGTAGAAAGATAGTAAGGAGGATGCATGTCTTTCTGAGAAGGAAGTTCCTGAGCCTGGAAACAGCCACGCAGAAGCCCTTCTTTCATGTTTCCACCAAATATACCTGTGAGGTTGAGGGAAAGAGAGGAGGGCAGGTTTATAAGGGAGATAATAGGCCTTCAAATAACCTGGATTTTAGATGATTTTAGGACTGGGATGAAGTTACAGTTAATTTTACATAAAAACACAACAACACAAAGACTGAATATACTACACAAGAAACACACAGACCATTTCCACATTACTCATGTTGAAGGCTTATTTTTCAATGGCACATAGGTCTTTGAAGTATACTCTGATTCTGTGCATCACTGGCCTTTCTACTTTTCAGTCTTTGCTCCATTTCCCCCATAGTTCTGTTGACCTTGCAACAGAGGTAGGACAATATGTGACTCTCTAGATATTCTTGGAGGACTGGCAGCTAACACGTTCTGGAACGCTGCATATTTCCCACTCTTGACTTGTCTAGTTAAGTGATAATTCTTGCTGTCATGCTGGAAGTGGGAACACTTGTCCCTTCACATACTCAAGATCTCCAGCACTCTCCCTACTGATCTGCAATCCTTTCATACTAAACATTTATAGCACTATGCTTCCACTTTAACTGCCAGAGGCACAAGAGGAGTTCTCTGACTGAGAATCCTAAATATGCTTCTACAGTAACTACAAATCCCAGGATCCCATAGAATAGAGTATTGCAGTTAAAATAGAATCATAGGGGCTTATTGCACAGCTAAATAAATTGCTTTACCACTGCCAAATTTAATTCAAATTCGGGATAAATCCAGATTTTACTGCACACATTTTTGCCACTGACGCCACTGGGCACATGCATCCCAGGTAACATCCAGCTAGAATCTGAGTTCAGCAGGCCAATTTTCAAAGTCCTCGGATTCTAGCCTGATGTTACCCAAGATGCACATGCCCAGTGGAATCAGTGGCAAAAACGTGTATGGTAAAATCTGGATGTATCTTGAATTCAAATTGAATTCAGCAGCATAAGGCAATTTATTTAGCTTTGTGATAAGCCCCATAGTGCTATAATTGTGTAATGTGAAAGGGCTACTATTGAAGGAAATCTTACTTTTGTTAATTTAGAGGTGTAATCAAAACCAAATATATTTAAATTGCACTGATTGAAACAATTTTGGAATGTGTTTCACATTTCACACTATCAATATATCTGTTTTCTCCTCAGAGGTAGAGTATGTGTGCATGAGTAATTATGCAACCAATGTTCATTATATAGTGTTATTTCTGCAACTAATTTACAAATGCTTAAATGGACTGTAGTTTGAAGAATGCTGAGACAGAGAGGTAAATAGGCTGTAAAGCCAATGAATGGGAAGTCTGCACTGAAGTGAAATCAGTTGAAGAGTGAGAATCAGAGACAAGGGGCTGCTGTTTACTGGCAATCTGTCCAATAGTTTTAGACAATTGTTCTACCCACTGCTTATACCATTCATTACTTTTAGGATGATCTTATTCTTATGGTCTCAAGTGCATATAAATTTCTTTCCTCAGCATGGTAATAAGAAAATATTTCATCTGTAACTCCCCACTGTCTGAATTCTCTGTCCTCTGCCCCAGTTAAAGTGACTTGAAAACATGGGGATCTCACAGGCACCAAATGTTTCCCATTAGGAGACATATATGATTCTCAATTAAGAATTCCTTGCCTTATAGTAAGCAAAAGATCTGAAACAAATTTGTGAGACCACCTTTGTTGTTCCACTCAAAAGATAAAACTAGAACATTTTAGATATATATTGATTTATATAAAATATTGATTATATATCTGGACAAGGTACAAAGTGTGGGTTGTTACCTTTAAAGCTCTATGTGGCTTGGGTCCAAGCTACTTACCAGATCACCTCCCATATAACCCACCCTGTACACTCTGGTCTTCTGGGGGACATTTACCTCAGCCAGCCAGGACTAGTCTGGCTGAGAGACTGTATCTTCCCATACGAACCAGTCAGAGCCCTAAGATCTCCAGGAGGATTTCTCTTGGTCCCACCAAGATCACAGGCTCACTTGGTGAGGACATGAGAGGAGCCTTCTCGGTGGCTGCTCCTACTCTCTGGAATGTCCTTCCATGGGAAGCTAGGCTGGCCCCTTCCCCACTTGCTTTTCCTAGGTAACCCAAGACATATTTATTTAAGCAGGCATTTGATATCAGGGTGGTTTTTATGGAGCAAGTAGGTTTTAGTTATGCTTTTAACTTTTGTATATTTTAATGTGAATTTATATTGTTTATAGATTATTTTAGTGGTTTTGAATGTTATTGAATTTTTAAAATGTCTTTTCTCTATGAGCCACCTTAGGTCCCTTCTGGGAGAAAAGAGGCATACAATTGAAACAAACAAACAAACAAACAAATGTTTGGCAACTGTTAAATGGAAGACTTTTTCTTCAGCCACCCTTAAATTGTGGAATGATCTGCTGGAAGAGATTCAACAGCTACATACTTTGTCTGAGTTTAAAACAACATTAAAGACATACTCTTTTGGCAGGCCTATCAAGATTAGTTTTAAATTATAAATTGTTTTTTAATATGTATGCTTTTTTAAATGAATGCCAATATTTCTTTAACTGATTATTTATTTTAATTGGTGTTCATTTTTTAACTCTTATGTGTCTTTTTGTTGCTTTATTTTAATTTGTTGTTCCCTGCCTCATTCCACAGGAAGAGACGAGTAAGAAATAAATATGATGATAATGATATCTACTCATGCATAAATCTAGAAATTTTAGTCAAAAAATTGGCCCCCAAAACCTGGGTCCACTTATCTACAGGTCAATGTAAGTACTGTACTTTAACTCTTACCAAAAAAGGAATCATCCCCTGGTGAAAGGTGAGAGCTTAATCCCTTCTCAGAGCACCTAAAAGAAGCATCAATCCCCTTTACTGTCTCATGCATCCAGCGGGTCAGTACAGTTATGCTTGTCAGAAAAAAATAAGTTCTTTAGCATCATTTTCTTTTGCTTCATCCTTTACATCTTTTGTTACATACTGCTACGTTTTACTCTTGACTTATCCATGGATAAGACGAGCTCCGTTCCACCACCTCCCTGGATCTTTTCAAAAAGAACCTTAAGACCTTTTTCTTTCACCAAGCTTTCCCCCCATGAGATGTGATATTATGCCCTTTCCCCCCTAATTGCACTGACTTTTGCAATGTTTTTTGGATCTTCAACTTAGCTGGCTGTGTAATAGTTTTTAATATGATATGTTAATTACTTATATTGACATGTATGTATTTTTATGTTGGAATTTTAATCTGTACGCCACTTTGATCATTGCGGAAAAGTGGGATAAAAATAAAATTTATTATTATTATTATTATTATTATTATTATATCAAAATCCATAATTTTGGCCCCAAACTCTGCCCTCAACTTATACGTGAAGTTGATTTATAGTTGAGTATATATGGTATATCTATGGCTATAATTTTGTTGGGCATTTATGAATGTTTAACCTAGACTTATGCACTCATGACTATTTGTATTTATTAATCCCTATGTAGCCCCTAGATTAGGGGCTATGTAGGGACCATGGAAATTCCCCAGTCCCCACTTATTTGAAAGCAGCTGTTGCACTAAATGGGGGAGGGTCTCTTCCCCTGTGAATCAGGAAACAGCTGACTGACTGTCCCAACTCCCGTCATGTGAATGATCTCTAGTACCAGATGGACTCTGTTTTTGCCTGTCATGCCAGAGATCACTCATTGGAGATGGTGGAAATGACAGCCAGTTGCTTCCTAAACAACAGGGGACAGACCCCCACCAATTGAAGCAGATTCTGTAAAGTAGTGTGGATTTGAGAGATTGGGACAGGATTCACTGTATAGTACTGTAAGTACAGTGTTTGCACATACATAAATACCCAACAGATTCTGGCATATATGTATTTTTATCTATCTATTTATATCCATGTATATGAAAAACCCAGTTCTTTGACATCCCTAATGTCTGTATATTGAGCATTCCCCAGACCTAAGCAAGTTGCATTAATAAATATTAATTAATTAATTAAATAATTAATGTTAGTGTATTTAGAAGATAGTTCAAATTATGTGTACATGCACAAGAACCCTTTAGGGCTAATATAAACTGTGAAGAAAAAAACATGGGGAGAGGAATCACAAATAAATGGCATACAAGTTTGTGAATTGATGTGAAACAGTGGGAGGGGGCCTGTGAGCCTCTGAGGAGTTTCTCTGAATTCCCCTTCCCTTCTCTTGCCTGATCTGGATGAGACCTCTTGAGACCATATTTTATCTAAAGAACTTACCACCTGATGATCAACTCCTTCCCACCTTAGCAATGCACCAGTATGTTGCTGGGAAATTCCCCAGGCATTTCCCTTGCTGACCTTGCTAAGAACTGACCAAGCTAAGGCATGTGAAAAAGGAGTACAAGAGAGACAGAGTACCTTAAAGAAAAACTTTATTCTAAGTAGGAAAATTCTATAGCAAAAGGGTATTACTACATGAAGGTCCAGCTTGCCTTCCAGGCACAGACAGAAAGTATAAGTTACAGAGCCAAATCAATAAGTTACAGAGCCAAATCAATTCAATCAAAAAGGAAATCACAATCCTAATGCCACTGACTGGTACATTTTCATAATCTTACTCACATATTGGATTTATAGTCCTTGATATTTCTGCGATCTGGGAATTTGGACTCCATTGTCCAGCTCCACCAGCCTCCCACTGCCAGAGCTTCTGGTTAGAAGCTCCTCATGGTCTGCCAAGACCGAGACAGAGACGAGGGTAGACAGACTGACCAAAAGCCTCCTGTTGCTCCCAATGTTTTAAAAACCTCTGCTCAGAACCATCTTGAAGGTTTGCATTTCTCTCCCACTGTCACATGGGACAGTTGCTATCTCATCACTTGTAATGTAGACCTTTATTAAAATCTAACTGTACCTCCTCCCATATTTAACTCTTTGTTATCTGGGGAGAAGGTTCTGATAAATGGAGGGACTCCCATTTATCACAGGGCCACAAAAGTAACTTGGGGGGCCACATGTATTCTCAAAGTTGCACTTTGCCCACCCCTGAAGAGAAAAACAGTGCCTTTCTGTGCTAATAAAACAAGGCAGAGGTAGCAAAGGGTGACTTTCAAAGCTTCACAAAGGTTTTGTGTTTGTGAAGATTCACACAACCTCTCTATCAATTACCCTACACCATATACAATTAGCTTGTGTCTTCACTCACTCACATGGTGAGTCTTGGACTTAGCAAGCAGGCATGAAAAGGTAATGGTCTCATTAACTCAGACTCCTACTATGTACAATAAAAGTAATAATGTCCTATCTCACAGGAGATATAAAATGATTTTAGACATTGAATGTGCTTACATATTGAGAGCAAAATTCCCATCATTATAATAGTGGGGGAGATTTAGTGGAAGAATTAAAAAATGGATGAAAGGGAAAGAATGCATTCAGATTAGATGCTGTGAGGCCACTGCTACTTAACATTCCCCAAAACACAGAGAGGTGTGTACTGTCTGCAACCAACTCTTCTGTCTGACTATACAAGATATCCATTACTGAATATCAGAAATGATAGTTTGACATCACTTTAACTGCTGTGACTGTGGAATTCTTGGATTTGTAGTTCTGTGAGATACAGTCGGCCCTTCTTATACACGGATTTTTTATACACGGATTCAAGCATACACAGTTTGAAAATGTTCCAAAAAAGTATAAATTTACTTTGATTTTCCATTTTTTATAAGGGACACCATTTTCCACAGCGATGTCATTATATGTAATGGGACTTGAGCATACACGGATTTTGTTATACATGGAAGATCTTGGAACCAAACCCCAGCGTATAACAAGGGTCCACTGTACTTAGCTTTCTTTATAAGAGGTCTGGTCCCCCAACAAACTACAAATCCTAGGATTCCTTACCAGTGAGCCATGGCGGTTAAAGCAGTGTCAGACTACATTGCTTCTGCAGTATAGATTAGACCTCAGCCTGCAAGCTAGAAAATACCCTTCGTATGAGCTATTAAGCTACTCATCAGTGTGGCTAAAACTGTCTTCCTTATGACCTAGGCTCAGTTTCTTCTCACACTAGTGAGATCCAGTGGGCAAATGGGATTTAAACACGATTTGAAGCGAAGAAAACCCAGAAATGCCTGAAGTTTATCACATGACATCGCAGTTAACGTGAAATAATGCAAAATTAAATCACAGTTAAAGTGGAGAAAAATGGCAGCTTTTTACCTCTAGAACATCCCAAAAGTAAAAAGATGCCCCCTTTCTCCTTTTTAACTGTGGTTTAACTTCACATTATTTCGGTTTAGAAGCAATTTGGTGTGATAAACTCACCAAATTTGAAAGTTTTATTTACATTCAAATGTACTTTAAATCGTGTTTAACTCCCGTTTTCCCGTAGGATCTCGCTAGTGTGATAAACTCCTTAGTACCTTTCTTTCTATTCACAAGCATTCAACATGGCTGATGGTAAGGGATTGTGGGAACTGCAGTCCAAATCTCTAGAGAACTAAGATTCCCTATCCATATTAGAAGATAAGGAAAGTGACAGTCTTGCACCTGACCAATTTCTTTCATTAGACACCCTTTTAGAAATACAGTCTTCAGTGTAGCCATCTGGCCTGCTATACTGGGAACCATCCTCTAGTCGAAGAGGCCATATTGGAATTGCTGAACTGGGCTCTGAAGTGAATTAGGGATTCTTCAGATAGCCTGGATAAGTGACCTCTGCCCCTGTTTTAGGATTTTCTGCCATTTACTAAGTCAGGTGAGCAGTACACTATGGCTAATCTTAACTATTGTGGGGGGAAAAGTAGCTTCATAATTGATTATTCAAAACATGGATTGTTTTCAATGACCACTGTGACCTGCAATTTTTCTGGATTCAGATAAAACAGCAAGTGAATGGGAACCCAAACGGAAAGTGAACAATTTTTAATCTCTTCCTTGCAGCCTTCCTGGGGGAGGATGGATATGTTTACCACTAGCCTATAGTTTCACATTTATGTCATTTATGGGATTTTCTCCCACATAATATACTTGAATTGTGGGAGCATACAAAACAGCATTTACAGTTTTTAGCTACTGAATTTAGAATCTTCTCAAGGTATTCATACTCTATTTTAAGCCCTTTAACAGTCACTTTATGGCTGTGAATGCTGGTAGATTTAATGGCATAAAATTCAGTTAAGGTAAAGAACACATTTGGGGTGGGTTTATTTTTTAGTTCTTAGTTTGTTTGCTTCTAATCAACTCTTTTCCATATTTTTTGTGAATATGATTCATAGATAGGGAAAAGGGAGAATGATGCTATGCCTTACGTTTTAGATCTGAGATGATAGGTGCTTTGCTAGAAAGCAAAAGCATCACAGTTTCTTTCCCCCCACATAGTTCATAATGTGGCATTTCGTCCTACTTTGCAAGGGACAAAGGGCTGTCCAGTCCAAGACTATTTCAAAGACAGGCAACAGTACCTGGACCACAAACTGAGCAGGCACATACATCACCTGGTCCTAATCTGACTATGGTGAGCTATGTTGTATTTCTGTTTAAACTGTTACCATAATTTCTAAATGTGCATCTATATTTATAAATTACCTCACCCAAATTTTATAGAAATTTGCAGCCTTTGTTTAGGTCCAGGATGGTAAAAAATGTGGCCCATGTGGCTGCATGTGGCCTTCTGAGCTTGTTTTTGTGGCCCCTTGCAGGACTTTTGCCATCGTTTCTCCCCCGATCCCAATGGCCATTTTAGGCCCAAGAGTGTCTAAAAACACGGTGAAGATGCCAATATATATTTGTAAAGGGTGTGATGGGTGGTGCAACCCTCCAAGGTGTCCTTGGGGGCTAATTTGCCCCCTTTGCCTTAAACAGGTGCCCACTCCTGAATTAGATAAGGAATGCCCCTTTTCTGGACGATGCATAAGAGGCCATCCTTGCAGTCTAATTTCAGTCATGGGGAGGAGAAGGAAGAGAAGAAGAAGAGGAGGAGGAAGAAGGGGAAGAAGAAGAGATGATGGTGGAAGAAGAACCCCAAGAATATGTACTCTTCTACATCTTTCATCTTTTGTGTGGGAAGAGTGAGAAACTGTTGCCTTAAGTTTAAAAATTTATTCCATATTGTATCGTGACTACTAAAAGGAAGAGGCAGAACGCAAATTGAACTACGACGTGAAGTTCAATTATTTCAATTACCACCTCCTTCTTAAACAACGTTTCTCTTCCTTTCAAGCCCTCAGCAATTTAACAGTCATTTTCTCTCAAAATAGCATTAATTATACTACTTTCAGGTGAAGTGAGGAAAGCATACATGTATAAATTAAATAATTACACACGCATATCACAAATTTACCTTTGTAATTTTATAAATTAGCTTAGATCATTAATTGCATAATCAATAACTCTAAACAAATATTTCATGAATAGAATGAAAATTGTTCCTCTTTTCCACCCCCAATATATTGCCAAGGGCTGTCTTCTGATACAAGCTGAACAATATTTTATCCTGCAATAATGGGATTGATCGTGGAGAACTATGGGAGAAAGTTTATTTCAATCAGCTAGGATGAAAGTTACCACAGTCAGTTCTGTAGCAAAATGTTAATGCTCTTTCATTCAACAAAGAGGTCCTTCCTTCCATAAGCATCAGGATCTTGAGCCCTCTATCTGCAACCTTACTCATGTTTATTCAAAAGTTCCATTCTATGGATTAGACTTATTTGGGGGTAACTGTGTTACAAGTTTAGCATTTTTGTAGTTATATATCAATATTCATGACACCTCTATTCTTTGTGGGAATCGGGAGCTCATTGTATTTTTAACTATTGTTTTATGCTCTTGATTTTATTGTTCTTTCTTTTGTATGCTGTTACCCGCCTCAATCCAATACAAGGAGAGGAGGGATATAAATTATTATTATTATTATTATTATTATTATTATTATTATTATTATTTAGAATGTGTAGAGTTTTTCTCCCATTGACCTGAACAAAGAAGATCTTATAGGTGGGAACATTCCATTCTTGCTGCATGTACTTGCCAGGCTTGAAGGAGTACCCAGTAACAGACATGCTATCTTTTTCACTGAACCAGCCTAGATGATCTCCTCTTCCTCCTTTCAGTACCATCAGAAATGTCTTTGTTGTTAGACAGAACATTTCTATTTTATTTTGTAAATATAAATACCAAGGTAATAGCAGGAACAAGAAACTGAGCATCTAAGAATCTGAACTAGGCCAAAATTTACCAGAAAATAATTTTCTGAGAATTTTATTCTCCACCATGGAACTGCTGGACAATTTCAACTCCTCTTTTGAGACTAGATAGCAAACTGGCCTCCTCCCAATCCTATGCCTGTAAACAGGTTGGAGAGTTTGGGGCACAGGCAAAAGTCCTGTTTTATCCTTTAAAAAGATTATATTAGTATTGTTGATGAAAATTAACAGCTTGGCCCATATACCCTCCATTCCCCCTTTCATATCCCATTGTTTTCTTCTAAGATGAACAAGAAATATAGTATTTATAATACTGAACTGTATTAACTGGACTGAAATTTCTCAGGAGATCTATGAAAAGTTGAGTGATTGTTCTTTTTTCAGCTGCTCTTTATCAGATCATATCCACCTCAATATTATTTCCCTCTTTTCTGTTTCACATGTTCAAAAAGAAGATAATCTTTTCATTCAGATTTAAGAAAAAATAATAAAACCAACACAGACACGTTCTAATATCTGAGCTTTTAGCTCTGCCTGGAAAAGCATGGGGTAGGAAGAAGAAATCTCCTGTTAGATCTCTGCAGTGGGTCTTCAAGAGTTACATGGCTCTAAATTGTTCAACAACAGAGAAAGCAAAAAGTTTCTCTCTACACCCAGTAAATGGGGTTGCTATGATGGAAGAAAGCTTGCTGTGAAAAACAAGTGTGGATTTTGTGTGTGTGTACCATCATAAAAGCAATAGCTTGAGCTGGGGGGGAAATAAGCTGATGCAAGCTGAGATCAGCTCAGACAGACTTTAATATTAGAACCCTTTCTAGCAATCCACTATTTTGCATATTAGTTGGTGGTCCTCAGGTTTCTAGCAACCCGTCCCCCCAAAAAACACAGATCCTTCAGACTAGGAGTCTGCACACGCTTGAAGTAGATAATTTATACTTCAAGAGTGCCATAATGTTCTGGATTTTTCAGGTGTGCTAATTTTCACTAGGTGTCATCATGGTCCTTGGCAGTCCTTTAACTGCCAAGTAACATTTCATTGTTTCTCCATCTTTAAACCTCATCTAATCATGAACAATCTGCTTTTTTATTTATATCTCTTTGTCTGATCGTGACTCTTCTATAGCTGTGTGTCCTTGGGAAAGTGTTCTATCAACTTTACTTTTCACAGATGACTGAACTTTAAGGCTTTTAGGCCTCACTGCCAAGTATCTGTTATACAAGTTCAGGGATATTTGTGAACTAGTTTTTGGTTCCCTTTGATATACTGTTTATGTTTCAAACATGCTGGTAACTACTTTGAGTTTAAGAGCTATGATGGGTTATAAAGCAACTAATTAGATAGATAAATAAATTCGAGGGGATGATATGACATTACTGCCTCTACCTTGGCATAGACAGTAATGGTATGCTTATGGTGTAGGAAAAATAATTTGTCTTTCTTTGCTTGTGATACTAGAACTCAGGGTCACCCCATAAAACTGACTGGCAGGAGACTCAAAGCAGACAAAGGAAACCAGTTCATTACCTATCAGGATAGTCCCCACCCTTGGATGCTCAATGGGCATTATCAGACTATAAATCCCCATCATACTATAAATTTGGCTGGGGATAATGGGAACTGACCACTATATTGGACTACTTTAAAGTGGATCAGACCGATTCATGGAGGATTTGGTCTCAGAGAAGTATGTAATTTGTTCATTTTTCACTGCTCAATGGCAAATCTTTGGTGGCACAGGGGTATATTGCACAACGTTGTTTGGGAATGATCACCAAAGCTGAACTTGAATGGACAAACTAAGTGAGCCACAGGAGAAGACTGGCTTAAACAATTCTACTGCCTGAATCAGTCAGAAAGATAACAAACATGGATGGCATCATTCCATAAAAGATAGTCATCTGGATTGACAGCTGAATCTTCAATGATGACAACTACAAAGTGGCCCCAATTATATCTAATTCACCAGGATGGGTTGTGTGACATACATAGCTCTGCCCATTGACTAAGGGAAAGGAGAAGTCAATGAACCCTGTAGAAGAAGCCGGGAGGATGTTGCTGCTTCTTCCCGTATCTGCCTCTTGAGGTTGCCTAATAATTGGTCAGCCCTGCACAGCAGGACTGGGAATAGAGTGCAAAATGATGCACAGACAAGGCATATGACAAAGAAGAGATTCAAGAATAAAAGGGCAGCAAAGCCATTACCACTGGGGCTGCTACAAATAACCCAGGATTTGAGAGCAAGGAATAAAATCCAGCCTGCATATAAAACTGATACATTCCATATCAGTGTATATAACATTGATATGTTCCTGAGTTTGAAAACTGGCATTTGAAACATAACACACTTCACCCCATAAGTTGAATTGCAGTTTGCATCCTGCAAAGTAAGGTTCTATGAGAGAGAGTGGAGATGTTCCAGAGGGCTGCACCACCCAATTTTGGCCACCTCTGGAGTTCCCAAGGGTGGCAGTGTGACATCATGAGTGCCTTTTAGGTGACTGGAAGCAATGTGGCATTACAATGGTGCTTCCTCCATGACAGGGCACTCTTTAAAACCCAGTTAAATCAGTTTTACAGCCAAAGGGAGTGTGTTTAACCAAAATGTTGTTTTGAGGAGGCTTTTGGGGGCTTATGGGGAGGTGATTGGGAGTTTCAAGGCCCACATTGGAACCCCCAAAGAGCCACATGCAGCCTGCGGGGCAAACAGTTTCAAACCCTGTCCTGTGGAATTATCATCCTTTGTTCATTCTTCTTTTTTCTTTTTCTTTTTTAAACAGAGCATTTACATATTTTTGTAGAACATGCATCTGGCAGATGTCTGGAGTTCAGCATTCAGCACTTTTCTTGTCCCACCGCCCTCTTGGGATACCATTTCACTTCATTCATTCATTCATTCATTCATTCATTCATTCATTCATTTCATACCCCACCTTTCTTCTGGCAGGGTAGCCAAGGCAGCTTACAAAATAATGATTCAGCTAAAAATATACTATTACAAAAAGTGTTTTAAATACAGTCTCCACTGCTATAGAAAATACATAGTTAAAAACGATTTTAAGATCCATTTTAGGCATGATGAAAAATATACAAAATACAAACAAAAGCATACTTCTTTGAGCACTATGTGACCTGCCTAAGTAAAAAGGCTGTTAACCTGCCAGTGGAAAGAAAGCAGGGAGGAGGCTGATCAAACCTAGGACTATTATCTCTTTTACTACTCTTCATTTAAAATTTTAATAACTATGAAAGGCTTAAGATTTAAAAACAATGAAGGAAGGAGCAGTCTGCAAATAATCAAGGAGACAATTCCAGAAATATGAAACAGAAAGACAAAGGATGAAGCTAAGCCAAAGAAGAGGAAACTCTTGGTTGGATGAGAAATATTGCTCATAAAATGAGGTTCATGAGGTTCAGACCAGTAAAGAGAAATGAGGGGTGAAATGTAGGGGGAGCTAGGTATCACTTATGGTTATAGAGGAGGGCATTGATAGTGGGTAGGCCATTTGCTGTGCTCAAACTTTTCCAGTGTTTCTCTCTAACAATCTTTACTCAAGGGACGTTGTGGCAAATGAAACTTTTGTTGGACTTGCAAGGCCCATTTGTCCATATTCTCCAGAAGTCAACCACAACATGTTGGAACTATCAATTCTTACATTATGTAATTACTGTACAAATGTGAACCCAAGCGTTTAGCTTTTCTATAGAGAAAAGGACAGGACCCGTTTCCAGAGCTTCCACTAACTCTTTCAAAACTAGATGAACGTATTTCCGTTCATGATTCCAGCTTATGAGTAAGGTCAGCCTTCAACTTAGTCTAAAGAATTGAATCAGTTCCAGTTTCTGAGTATATTTATTCAAAAATGAAGCAAAGAGAAGTTCAGAAATGATTGGCTGGTTTTAAAAGTAAAACTAAACATTTAATTAGCTAGCAATATATTTAATTTTACTTTAGAAAGCAACTGACCTTTTCTGAAGAAAATTGAGCTGCTTCATTTTTGAATAAGTACACGCAAACTGAAGGCACATAACTTGCCAAAGTTGCCAAAAGTTATTTAACTCCACTACATCAACTTTTAGGTGAGGGCAATGATCAAGGCCTGTGACTCTGAAATGTAGCTTGATTCTATCTCTATTTTGGCAGCCATTTTCAGCAGTATTTTAATGCGACATGGGCAGCTCTCAGAAAGAAAAAAGTCTGAACGGTCAATTCAGATCAAGTCTGGGAGGATCTGATCATATGTGATCCAGGTGATCCTTGCTTGTACCTATTTCACATAACACTCACAAGGGCAGGGGAGCAGAATTTGTAGTGAAGCAGATGTTGTGGTTTCTAGTTGGTTTGTTGTTTCTGGGCATGTTTTTTTGTTTAGACACATTTAGAGAAGGGCAAAGGGGTGTTGGGTTTCTCAGAGATACCCACTGATTAGTAACATCCAATTGCTGCTGATTAAATCAGTACAATTTACAGTATTACCAATGCTGTTTCTCTTAGCAAGCAGGAAATCTGTGAGCTGCTGATGCATGCCCTAATCAAGCCTTCCAGGCTTGATATTTGAGAAGACATGTTTGTCATTTATACTTTTGTTCCTGTAGACAACACAACACCTACCCAAAGTAAAACAGTTCTCCTCAGTCCTCCTTTGTCCAGGTCAAGGACTTTTGTTGGTTTTCCCTTCTCCACAGTGAGAACTGGAAACCTCCCCCCCCTCTTTTCAGTAAATTGTTCAAACCCTAAAATGTCTCTTTCCAGCATCTGTCTCTTTTCCCCTCTCGGATAGTCTTGGAAAACTTGTAAAAATGCAAACAACACCATGACATTGTCTTTAAAGACTGCATAATGAATCTGGCATGGGCCTACATCAAAGCAGCTTAGATCTGCAATATTGAAAACAGTTGGTGATTTGATCATGTAGCTGAATCAGTGACATGAACTTTGCACTTCTCACTATGTGATGTGAGAATCCAGATGTTAGCCTTCATTTTACTTCTATATACTGTACCCTCAAGTGTATTTATATGTCTTTCAAGGAGAAATTCACACTATCCCAGGAGTATTGTGACATGTTGAGTGGATGACAGGGACTGCCACTACTATACCCACGGGAAGTAGCATCTCACAACCTCAACTTGGCTGAAAAGTGTGTCATATTAGTGAAGAATCTGGAGTCCATGTCTGCTATGCTTTATGATGCACAGTTCAGAATAGATAGATTAATGGCTCATGACGGAAGATGAACAGCACAGTAGGTGGTCCATCCTACCCCTACAAAATATCTTAAAGCACTTTGTTCATCTACATTCTATGCAAAAACCCAAGGAGTTTAAAAAACTTCCATAAATTGATTGTCATATACCTTCTGGCAAATAGATATGCCTGTATAGTAACTTTCTCATGGGAAAACAACATTCTAATTCTGAGATCCCTCTCAAAGCCTTCAATTCTTGGAGCATTAATAATTACTGTTCATAATGATTATTGTTTGATTGACATCTTTGAGCATATTGTGATGTGGATATTTCACATGTATTGATATAGATAAGTGATGCATTCTTTTGAAGATATTTATCATTTGGTAACTATGGAAATGTTACTCAGTCTTTTCAGCTGTATATCAATAAATGACAACAGTGCAATTGTTGCTGCCTTTCTTTTATATATATATATATATATGATTGGGTATGCAAAATATTTCCTGTAACTTGGCCTCTATAGCCAGACGCCACATCATTCAAACTCCTGCAGCATTAAGTGTCTTGAAATCCGAGTTAATAAAGTGTGTTAGAGTCTTAAGGCCATGTGTTTCATCCAGTTCCCATAGTCTCTCCCCAACATTTTTGGTCCCATTAAACTGTCTCAGATAAACACAAGATAAATGCTAGGTAGTGCAGTCTAGAGGACAGTATGATAAACTTGGGAAAGGGAGATTGTTCACTGCTGTTTGAAATCCTCTTAATCAGCCATAAAGCTTTGGTAGGTGGCCTTGTGGAGCTTACCATCCCTTAGTCAATCCCCCTCTCAGAATTGTTGTGAGGAGTGCTTTATCTTTGAAGAACAGCAGTTTACAAATGTGAGTAATAAATAATACAACATGCTGGTGGTACTTGTTTCTCTTGCTTTGCATGATCCCTTAGGCTAATGCTACAAGACAAAGTGAAACTGAAACAAACCCAAGCATAAGAATTTATTTCATACAATAAGAATATGGGTAGTGTCCATGCCAATATTGGCACCATATACCTCCATTTTAAACTCAGGAAGTGCTGAGTTATGCTGGCTATGTTTCTACTGAAAAACAAAAGGGAGGTATACCCCAAGGTTAATAAAACTGGAAAAATAGGGAAATATTTAAGGGTCACCTCCCCCCAATGTTCCAGTGAGAACTGAGAATATGCAGTAAGCACAGAAAAATAAGGGTCTGGGGGAAAGGTGCAAAATCGAGTGATGATAAAATTAAATATACAGAAGGTGTGGCTACTTGGTTACAGAGTTGTATAGGAATACTTTATACCACAAAATTTTGCTGTAGTTTCCACTTTTCACAGTACTTTTCATTTGCAGTTAACCAGTAGCTTTCTCCAAACCAGGGAATTAGAATGGGGCCTGTGGACCCCATTCCACTGAGTTGCATATATCCCATTGACTTTAGTAGGAGATAAACACTTTAACAACAGGAGGAATTACCCTGGAGTGCAGACCTGCAGGCTATAAATGTGCTACCGTATTGCTCAACGAAAAGTACAGTGTACAGAAACAAGACCATTAGCATTTAGGGAGCAAGCAATATGTTAAGATGCTAATTCTTCATCTGATACAAGACAGCAAGATGTTAATTCTTGATCTAGTACAAGACAGCAAGGCAGAAATGTAATGCCTTGTGTTTATTTGGGTTGCTCTAACTTCATTTGTGAAGTCTATAACATCCAAACAATGATACCTTTATTGGACCAACCAAAATGCACAATTCCATGTTGCAAGCTTTCGAAGTCACACTGGCCTCTTCATCAGGCAAACAGGAGCCTGATGAAGGAGCCAGTGTGACTTTGAAAGCTTGCAACATTGCAACTGATTTGAGGTTTCATGGAAGTTCAGTGAACTCCTGCTCCTGTTCCTTCTTCCTTAGTTTCAAAGTCTATCAGATTCAGACATAGCTGTGTTAAACAAAAACAACAACAACAAAAAACCAGTATGCAAAGGGATCTGTGGCATCTTTGATATTAACTGAAAAAGAAAAATTGGTAGAATGAGCTTTCGTAGATGTCAGCCAATTAATGTGTCAAGAAGTAGGTTCAAGTCTATAAAATTATGAAATCCCATGCTATCGATTTTCCTCTTTCAGTTAGTCTCAAAGGTGCTACACATCACTTTGTATACCATCTACTAGATATTACTGTCTGGGATTGTGGATTAACAAAAATTCTGATTCTGTCCAAGAATCTAGGCACGTAAAATCTAAGAATCTGTGAGGTAAAATAGCATAATATGTCATGCTCCAAGTAGTGTCACTTTTTGAACTTGTGCTATTGTGATGTACAGAGATTTCACTGAGATATTTTGTCACATTGTTCAGAATTGCTCCCAGAACATCTTTCACCATTTGAATCATTGTTGTTTTCTTTCTGCAGAGTTAATGAATCTCCACTTGGAGGTCTTGATATTTCATAATCTTTTCCCCCTCTTGTCTTGGATTCTGGTATGTCCATCAATTTCCATTTCTATGATCCAACCTAGCCTTTTATCAACACAGTACTGACTGGCATATTATAATTGTTTGTCAATTTGAAACTTTTAGTCCCGGAAGATGTTTACTTCACTATTTTGAACAAATTTTCATGCTTATGTTCCCGCCAATTTTTGGCAAATAGTAAATTATGTTTTTGTTTTTTACAATGTACCATTATTGCTTCTTTATCATGGAATTGCTTACATTTAGTCTACACAGTTCTGTTGCATAAATAAATAAGTGATCAAAAGTTTTCTCCTTTTCTTTACTTAGATGGCATTTACTAGGACTGCATGCTTCCAAGATGCAAGAGGTTATGCTTATGGTTGCATTGCTATTGGTTAGGTCTTCTATGTCAGACAAGTTTTGCTGGGGAACCAAATACTGTATGCCCCAACCTGTCATTAAATATAGAGCAACCCCACCCCTAACAACAAATCCCATACCAGATCAATCATTGCACATGCCAACTGTGTCAGATATTGGCACTCCTCAAGATCAGACGAAAAGTGGGCTACAGGGCTCATTCTCTTATGCTAGGCAACTAGGGTGAGGTACTGTGAAGCTACTGCAATACCAATCAGAGTGGAAGAATTGGACAACAGCAAAAAGTAGATTAATAATGAAATGCTTTTGTTGTTATTAGTTCTACTGCCAGGGATTGAGAGAGGCACCAGTTAGCCTCAGATACCAAAATAACGGTCACGAGTACTATGCATTTGAATTGTGGGGAGTAGGTCACAATTTACTGTTCTGTCCCAGGGAAGTGAAAGTCTTGCTCTGTTACCCACCACACTGCTCACTCCAAGATGCTCTTCATGGGGTTTGACTACATTGCCTTTTTTAAAGTTTCCTTTCCAGATTTGGTCCTCTAGATTCCACATATTTTCAAAATGAGTAGCTTCAACTACTTCTCCCTGTCACCCACATGTTTTTAAAAACTTAAAAAAAAAACCTACAGCTCTTCTGTTACTCCTTTCCCCCATGTCATAGTTTTATTACTTTGCTCTTTCCCTTGTATTTCCTCAAATCTATTTTACCCCTTTATGCATGTCTTCCCTGACAATTTTCCTTTCTTACAATTATAATTTTTCTTAAATCTCTTCTCTAAATGTCTTCAACTATACATCCAGTGACTTCCTTTTGTTCTGTTCATGACATTGATGTATTCTATGGTTAACCCTTTCCTTTTATTTCACCATTTAAAAAATCTCATATTTTCCTTTTTTTATTTTATTTTTTGCTACCCAGCCCGCTTGAGAGTTTAGCTTCTAAAAATGAAGCAGATCTACCCATCAACCCCTCCTTCAAAGTTGGGCTTCAGAAGATGAAGCAGGCTTACTACAGCCATGCCCTCCTCCAGCTCAGTCTGACAGCCATCTGAGTGATCTACAGGAGGAGGAGGTAGGAGAGATAGATCCAACTCCTTGAAAAAAGCAAAGGCTGTGGCATCTGGCACAAATCCAGTCCTTCATTCACAGGCAAAGTGAGAGGCTGTGTGCATGCAGTGGGAAATGGCCTCCTGAAATACAGTACTCAAATTAGGTGGAGCTGAGTCAGCTTGTTTTCTATGTCAAGGGTCTTTCCCCTTTTGGTTGCTGGAAACAAACTTGATTTCTGTCTCACCCTGTGTCTACTGTGAGATCTGACTCTGTGATTAATGATCCTGGACTGTTTCTTCACTTCATTACATGCTACTTGTGGATTTTGCTTACTTCTAACTGTGGACTGTTTGTTATCAGATACTAATTGCTCCTTCAGCTTCTGAACCTCTGGTACACTGCCTGCTGGTGCAGTCTGAGAACAAGATGTTACCAATTTCACTTAATATCCATATCTCCTTGTTTTCTGCTGCTTGTTTCACTTAGCTGTTTCTAGATTTCAGCAAGCTTAAAACACCTCTATTTTCTTTACTATATTCTCACATCAGTTGCCTTCTGCCAAAATACAGTGGGTCACTGCAGCACCAGTTGTGTTCTTGTTGGCTGTTCCTTATTCAGAACAACTTCCCACATAATGTTACCAGTAGAAGTGAAAAGTGAATATGGTGTTGAGGCTGCTAGCAATATATTCTGCATCTGATGTACTACTGTTTTTCAAGGCACCAAGAATAATGTCAAATGGTTAGTAAGCCAGAGATCACAATCGTAGGGCCTTCCTCGCCCTCTTTGCCTGTGCTTGGCCAAGGTGAATGTGAAAGTGTACTACATCTCCCTTTAGGCTTTTCTCTCTAATGAGGAAGCTTTCCAAACTTCTCTTCTGGCACCTGAATTGTTGTTGTGCACCTTCAAGTCATTTTTGACTTGTGGCAACCCTGAGGCAAACTTACCATGGGGTTTTTTGGGCAACATTTGTTTAGATGGAGTTTGCCTTTGCCTTCCTTTGAGGCAGAGTGTATGTGAATTAAAGGTAAAGAGGTAAAGGTATTCCCTGTTGACAAGGTTGTCAAGTCCAACCATAGGGGGTGTGCTCATCTTCATTACTAAGCTGAAGAGCCAGCGTTGTCAGAGACTACTCTGTGATCATCTGGCCAGCATGATTGCACAGAATGCTGTTACCTTCCCACCGAAGTGGTAACTAGTTATCTATTTGCATTTGCATGCTTTCAAACTACTAGGTTGGCAGAAGCTGGGACTAGTGACAGGAGCTCATCCCATTACTTGGCACCTGGGCCTCAAACTGCCAACCTGCCGATCTTGCAATGAACTGAGTCAGCATTTTAACCACTTGAGCCATCACGTCTCTTCTGTGACTTGTCCAGTGTCATTCAGTGAGTTTCCATGGTTGCTCAGGGATTTGAAACCTAGGGACTGGACAGATGGGGGGAAAGGGGCAGACAGAGGCCACCCCTTTATCCCTTACATTGTTGCCATGGTGACTGCACATCGCAGCAACAATGCGCTCAGAAAAAGGAGCTGTAAAATGCGACTCCTTTTTCTCCCACTGTCAAGATGCCATTAGTGACCTGGAGTGACATGGTGATGTCTATTGTGCACTGTGTGGTTTGGATGTGGTGCACAACATACAACATCGGCACGTGCACCATCTGAAGGCACACACACCAGAATGGCACCAGGAGAGTGCGGTAGGGCTCGGGAGTGTGGGGACGCTCCGCTTTCCCGAGCCCTTAAATCAGCCCCAGGACGGCGCATTTTGCCCGTCTGTATCGGGGCCCATCTCCAGAGTTGTAGTGCAGTGCTCAAACCACCACATCACACTGGCTTTGAATACAAGGAGGTAAAACAGGACATGTATTCCCTAGCTCCTAATTGTTCCACACTACCATTATATACAAACACACTATAGCAATAGCAATAGCAAGTACATTTCTATACCACTTATCTGTGAACTAGCATTCCCTAAGTGGTTTACAACGTGTAAGCCAATTGCCCCTAACAAGCTGGGTACTCATCTTACTGACCTATGAAAGGATGGATGGCTGAGTGGATCTTAGAGCTATGCCTGGGATCGAACTGGCAACCTTGTGACTGTGAGTGGCTGCAAAACTGGCATTTAACCACTTCCAGGATGCCAATGGACTCATCTGTGTTGCATTTTCCATGTTCTTGCATAGAATTTCAAAACCAGCTATAAGTTTGGGTTTTCTTTCTAGTCTTCCTCATATTTTCCAGGGTTCACATTATGTACCTTATGAAAAACTATTGCTAATTTTGTATGGCCCCCTCCCACATTGAAGCTTTCCATTTCAGTTTAAGGTGCAATAATCAAAGAAGACTTTTTCTTGGATGTATCAATTTCCCTGCTCTTTGCATAAACTTGGAGCTGTTGAATGGGAACTGAATGACACAAACCAAGGGGCTACACAGACCGGCACTTTGTGCCAGCCTGTAGCTGGAGCCATAGTGTGGCATTTGCATGCTGGATGCCATGACTCTGTCCTCATCATATCATGATGCTGTGGGCCCTTCTAGTTGGTGTACATCATCATGGTGTGGCCCTGGCGCTGCATCTAGATGATGCAGCACCAAAAGGGCATCAGAAAGCCATGCTGCCATGGCTATGATGCCCTTTAGAGGACACAAAAAGGAGCCACTTTATACGGCTTCTTTTTGTGCTCTTTGGAGGTGAATCGGTGCCATGGCATGCAGTTGCTGCAGCACTGATCCGGCCACTAAAGGGATGGCTAGATGCCACCCATCTGTACAGCCCATAAGTTATTCTAGTAGAGAGTATATGCAGAGAGCTCAATGGGGTATAATGGTGTGAGTGTTGAACTAGGACTCTGGGAGACCAGGGTTTGAATCCCAATTCTTTCATGCCCTGGAAACCCACTGGATGATCTTGGGCAGCTCACACACACTCAGTCTCAGAGGAAGGCAATGTCAAACCCACTCTGAAGAAATCGTGTCAAGGACACCTTGTGATAGTTTTGCCTAAGGATCACCATAAGTTGAAAATGGCTTGAAGGCACATAGAACAGCAGCATGTTCCCCAGTTCTGGTTTAGAGAATGTCTGTGACAAATATCGCTCACAAGGAAGAATTCTGTTGAAACATATTGCATTGTACTGCACTCAGTTAAACTATTTACCACATAGGACTAGCTCTAGCTATTTTGTTACCATGATGATGCTGGCCTTCAGTGAAAGATTGATCAAGTAAATTTGTTTCTTGAGGCAGAAAATCCAATAAGTGTTTCTCCTCTCTGCTAGTAAAACTACTATAATGCTAATACCTTAAGAAAAAGGTAAAGGTAGTCCCTTGACATGAATGTCTAGTTGTAACCGACTGTAGGGGGTGGTGCTCATCTGCGTTACTAAGCTGAAGAGCCAGCATTGTACGAGGGCTACTCTGTGGGTCATGTGGCCAGCATGACTGCACCAAGCACTGTTACCTTCCCACTGAAGTGGTACCTATTTATCTATTTGCATTTGCATGCTTTCAAACTGATAGGCTGACAGAAGCTGGGACTAGTGACAGGAGCACTCAGGCCTCGAACTGCAAATCTTCCAATCTTCCAATCATCAGAATTGGCATCTTAACCACTAAGCCATCATATCCCTAATAAATTAATGCTAACACTAATTAATAGTATTAACACTAATATTATTACTAATAAATACAAATAAATTAAATTACCATCAGTAGAATGCCTTTTTGTGACATCCCAAATCAGGTGACATCCCATATCATTGATTCAGATGACATAATGGTAAGACTGGTCTTGTTTTGATACCTTTTTAAATAGATTTGATAGTTCCTTCAATTAAGTTCAACTCAATTTGAATTGATTTATTGGGTAAACTTTTTTTTTTTTTTGCTTGTAGAAAGGGAGCCATTGCCGGAAGCAGAAGCAACCCTTAGAAATACTCAGGTGCTTCCTTAAGATTTCAGTGATCTATGCCTAAGTTTTATTTTTTCTCATACAGGTCCTGTCTTTTTTCCACAGCACTGTCTGTCATTTTCACTCTCATGCTTGCTTGCAGAGATAAAAGATGCTTAGCCTGTCCCCACTATTTCAGAACTGGAAATTGCTGAACCAAGCATTCATTCCCTGGAGAGCTGTGTGTTTATCTAGTGACCTATCCGCCGAAAGAGGAAATATGTTTGGTTCAGCAACCCTGTTGCTTTCAGTAAGTGAGAGTGACAATACCTTTGTGGTATCAGCAATACAGTGTACCCCGGGATACGAATGCGCCGCCTTACGAAATTTCGGGTTACGAAAAAAAATCCATTAAAAAAAACTGTTCCGGTTCGAAGGTTATTTCGGGTTACGAAAATTTTTTTGGTGCTTTTCGGCGCTTTTCGCACGAAATCGCGGCTTTTCCCCATTAGCGCCTATGGCATTTCGGCTTGCGACTGCTTTTCGGGTTACGAAGCGGCGGCGGAATGAATTAATTTCGTAACCCGAGGCACCACTGTACACAAAGGAGCTTTGAGGCATATTTAATGAACCCACTAATACATCCTACTCACTATTTCTTCAAGACTGAGGGCATGGTGAACATGTAAAGAGAAAATATGTGAGACACCATAATAGAAATTACAAGGAAGTTAACATTTCATACATAAAATGGGAAATCATTTGTAATTTCCCACCCTTAAGGAACAGAAGGAGTTGCCTTCTACTTTGGATCCAACTTAGGAGAAAAGTGGGATATCAGTCAATCAACTAATCAATCAATCAATCAATCAATCATTCAGTCAAACCTGACTTAGTCTATTGGTCCTTAGCCCTGTCTGTTAACTCTCCCAGCAATGGTTTTCTTGGTTTTCAGATATAGATGGCGGGACTAAATCTGGAAATTTCTATATGCAAGCATGTGTGTTATAAAACAACGGCCCTCTACCAAAGTTGTTCCTTGGACAATTTGCTACATCAGAAAGATATATCAGGGTTCATTGGCAGAGGTCTCAAAATTTTGTCTCTGGCTTTTTGTAGAAGGAATTCACATTGGCCATAGAAGGGTTGTTTAGACAGGAATAAATAATAAATATATTTTATTTATATACCGCTTTTCTTTAAAATCAAAGTGGTTTCACATCATATATTCCGTACAATAACATAACAACAATCAACATTAAAACCATCAGCAACTCAAACAACTATAAAATTCAATTAAAACTCATGACAGCGTAACAATGCTGTCTGGAGGAGAAGGGGAGGTCTATAGGAGTCAGGAGTCAGGGTATGCCTGCTCGAAAAGGTGTGTTTTCAAACCCTTCTTGAAGCAGTCTAAGGAGGTGGCCGGCGGAGCATCGGGAAGCGAGTTCCAGAGTTAGGGGCTGAGATGGAAAAAGCTTCTGAGAGGTGGTGACTAATTGGCCTATGGAACCTAAATGCTTCCCGGCAGATCTGAGTGTGCGGGGCGGATTGTATGGGGAGATGCGGTCCTCTAAGTACCCTGGGCCCAAGCCATTTAGAGCTTTATAGTAATAACCAACACCTTGTATTGCGCCCGGAAGCGAATAGGCAGCCAATGAAGGTCCTTAAGGACCAGTGTTATATGGCTGGTCCTGGATGTACCAGTGACCAGTCTTGCCGCCATATTCTGTACCAATTGCAGCTTCCGGGTGTGGTACAAGGGTTGCCCCATGTAGAGCGCATTGCAGAAGTCCAAACGAGAGGTAACCAGAGCATGTACTACTGTTTCAAGGTCCTCCCGGCCCAGGTAGGGACGCAGCTGGCGTATCAACCGAAGCTGATAACAGGTGCTCCTGACCGTCGCATCCACCTGAGATGTAAGGTGGAGCGACGAGTCAAGGAGCACCCCCAGACTGCGTACTGAGTCCTTCACAGGAAGCGTGATCCCGTTCAGGAGAGGTGGAAACACCGCCATCCCTAGGCCAGGAGAACCTATCACGAGTACTTCCATTTTCTCTGGATTCAGGCTGAGTCTGTTTTCCCTCATCCAGCCCATTACTGATTCCAAGCATTCCACGAGAGGAGAGATGCCAACCTTGGTCACTGCATCAGTCGGAGACATAGAGAAAACTATTTGGGTGTCATCAGCGTACTGATAACCCCACGCCCTATGCCTCCGGATGATCTCTCCCAGCGGTTTCATGTAAATGTTAAAGAGCATGGGGGACAGAATGGCTCCTTGAGGGACACCAGATGTAAGCGCCCTCTTGTCGAAGCACACGTCCCCCAGCTGCACCATCTGGAACCTTCCGGAGAGGTAGGAACGGAACCACTGAAGCACAGTGCCCCCGATTCCCAACTCTTCCAGGTGCTCCAGAAGGATACCATGGTCTATGGTATCGAAAGCCGCTGAGATGTCTAAGAGCACTAACAGGGACACGCTACCGCTGTCCATGCCCAGACGGAGATCATCGACCAGGGAGACCATGGCAGTCTCAACCCCGTAGCCTGCCCGAAAACCAGTTTGAAATGGGTCTAGATAATCCGTTTCATCCAAGATCGATTGAAGCTGGATTGCAACCGCCCTCGATCACCTTTCCCAAAAATGGCAACAGCGATACTGGCCGATAGTTATTATGCATCAGGGGGTCGAGGGAGGGCTTTTTTAGCAAAGGTTTTACGATGGCCAATTTCAAGCTAGATGGAAATTGCCCATCCCTCAGTGATGTGTTAATGATACGGTGCAACATTGAAGTTACTGCCGTACCCCCCTGAGCCGCTAGCCATGAGGGACAGGGATCGAGGGAGCAAGTTGTTTTCCTAACACTTCTAAAGATCTTGTCCACATCCTCGGTACCGACAGGCTCAAAGTGATCAAGTATAATTGAGTCCACGGAGGCTCTCGGAACCTCTACTCTCGTATCTGCTCTAATACTAGCATCAAGACCTTCAATTAGCCGAGAGGTTTTATCCACGAAGAAGTTGTTAAACTGGTCACAGCAGGCTTTAGATGGTTCAAGAATAGGGTTTGGGGCAGGAGGGAGCTGAGTTAGCTCCCTCACCACCCTGAACAGCTCTGCTGGACGCGACTCCGCAGACGCGATACGTGCACCAAAGAACAAGTTCTTTGCTGCATCTATCACCTCTCCATAGGCCTCCAAAAGACGGTCTAGGACAGCCTTGTCGGCTAAGCACTGGTATCTCCGCCAGTCACGCTCTAGCCGTCGCAGCACCCGCTTCCTTGCTTATCATATGATTTTTTGGGACTTTTCTATGACAAATTTGACCACACGTTCTGTTCAGAAAGTGATATTTTGTACAAAATACGGTGTTTCCAATCATAAATTTGTTTTTTCCCCACAAAAGGTTTTATTTTATTTTTGCATGAATGAACCTTTTGAGATAAAAGGTCCCTTAGTGTGAAAAACCATTGAAAAATTGTCAAAACTCTTGGTTTCACCTAGCATGGAGAGAACTTTGAAACTATTCATTCTTCCATGTCAAGATTGAGAACTAAGGACACTTCTATCTACCTAGTTGAAGATTATAGCTGAGTTCTCAGAGTTTGGAACTTTCTTCTTAGGGAGGCTAGGATGGCTCCCTTCTCACTCACTTCTGCCAGCAAGTAAAATGTTCCCATTCCATTATGCTACTAAAAATTTGATGGGCTTTTAAAGGTATGCTGTTCTGTTTTGTGGGTTTTTAAAATATTGTCTTGTAATGAAATTGAATGTTAACACTACAGATAAATTGTTTTTAAAATATTTTTTATGTTTATATTTTTTAAAAACTGATGTTTTGGTATGGCATTTAATCTGCACTCATAACAGCAGCAATGACACCAAACAAACAGCTGCAATGACACAATGCAAATCCTGCATTGTGCTATGTAGCTATGATGATGGAGCTCCATCCCTGTCATTATAACTGGCAATGGCATACCTCCAAACCCTATCTATTCAGTCAGGTAGGACACCAAGCAAATTGTTTCTGAGGGACTCAGGATCAGAGAAAGGATGGATAGTGCTCTCCCAGTCTTGGGACACATTGAGAACAGGCAGCTGGAGACACCCTTTGATGTCCTGATGCAACTGCTTATTTTTATAGGCTCCACAATTGGAAGAGTACTGCAGATGTCATTTCCCAGTGTCCTGACTTGCAGCACCCCAGAAAGCCTTCAACTGGGGCACTGCCTGGTTGAAAAGGTAGGTTTTGGGGTTTTTCACATTTGGTTGTTAAGGGCCATAAATGAGAATTCCAAAAGTTACAAGAATGTGAAGTCTATTTTATGATCTAGCAACTACTGAATAGGGTAGGAGGCATATGATTTTTGTGTCCAAAAATGCTGTTTTTTAGGACAACAACCACCCACTACCGGATGTTACTATCTGGAAAATGTGAGGGATGGGTTTGGGTTTTTTCACACAAACCTGTGGGTTTTTTGTTTGTTTGTTTGTTTTTACAAAACCCATGATTTCTGCACCTTGTGTTTGGAATATGTCAACATTGATTGAAAACTGTGCCAAATTCTCACCACCATGTTATTTCCCTGTTATTTCTCATTCCTGTGTTATTTTTTGACCAGGAAATGAATAACTGCAAAATATTTTTTCCATCCCTATAGAGCAATGGAAGTGAAAATCTTGAAACCTCATCCTTCAATTTGTTCTCCTGATATGTATCCCAGTGCCTCGCTATAAGAAAATGAGTACAAACCATTCCCCTTTGCATTAAACAATCAAGCTATGACAACAACAAGTCTGAATGCACAAGGCTTAGAGAGGAGACACTACCAAAGAAGTTTTATACAGAAAATTAATGGTAACATTAATTAATTAATGGTAACTGTTTTAATTCAAGTACAGGGGAACTGTTCAGAAGTTGAAACACACTGGAAAACACTTTACAGGCATCAGCATCATAACATGAATGATTTCAAGATTGCAGGTGCCAGCAATGTTGTTATCTTCTGGGGATTTCAGATAAAAGGGCTAAGGAAGGAGCTGATTGTTAATCTTCTCACTGCAGTTAGGCTTGTTTTAGCTAAACACTAGAAATAACTCTGTGACTCCTGCAGTTAGATAAAGGTTATTTAAAGCACTGTATATAAGCTGAATGGGTAAACTGACAGGTATGGTGCATAACAGAGATGACTTTTAAAAACAAACAGGCTTCTTTCCAAGATGATGTTTTCATTCTGTTCTGGAACAATTTTTGAAATTGATAGACTGGATACTTTTTCATTTGAAATTTGGGAGTTTAAATCTCTTTTGCAGTCCCCATGCATTATAGAAAATTGCTCTCCCAAATTTTCAATGCCACATAGGATAATGAAGGGGGGAAGAGAAGAAAAATCCTGTTGGTGTCATGAATGTAATGTTGGATTTATGGTCACAGCAGGTGCGTACCTCTTGTGTGGCCTCTTATTGCCAGTAGTTTTATATCATTGGCACTGTAGTCTTTTGACAATGCTACAGTATCACGCAGAAGCACTCACTCCCCTTTGCCTTTCCCACTGTGCATTGAGTTACAATCTGGAAATGAAATGTGTTTATTTGACATTACACATGAAATATTCAACACTGTGAAAGTGCAAAAATATTTTCCTTGTCACCCCCAAATGAGGTTTACTTCTTCAAGGCACTGTATATACACTTGGAATCCTCTTAGAATCCAATGAGGAAGTAAGAAGTATGTTTTTTTAAAAGGCTTCTGTTTTCCTTTCCAGGACCCATCTATGAAAGAAAGAAGTTGTTAACAGCCTGCTGTGCTGAAATAAAGGCTTTCCAATAAGTATAAGATATTAGTTAAAAACAGCAAAATATAGACATTGCTGATGCAGGAGTTTAAATAATGAAACTCTTGAAAATACCACTTTCTGGATCATACATGGAAAGGGAAATGGAAGACAACCACAGTATATTCCTCTTTTGTACTTTAGCTTTGTATAGATTGCCTCTTCAAGAAAAGTTGTGATATGACCTTTGCTTCTGTCTGCATCTGTGATGTGAACAAACTATTCATATTTAGTTAATGAATGAGGACCTTGTATATTCAGAATTAAGAGGAGGGATACCTAATCAATTGTGTAATTAAATGTTTTATGGAGAAGCCAGTTTCAGACAGAAAGGACGGGAATTCATATTTTCAGCTATTCCTGAAATCTAATCAAGCAAATCAAATCAAGAATGTGATTATACTAGCCATATCCTCAGATGACATTAACCAAGTGCAAAATGGTAGAATTTTATATATTTAGCAAGTAATTCTTTAACCACTGGTTAACCACTTTAAATATTGAGAGCCGGTGTGGTGTAGTGGCTTGAACATAGGAATAGGACTCGGGAAGTCGGGGTTTGATTCTCCACTCAATGAGTCACACCCTCTCAGCCCTAGAAAACCCCGTGATAGGTTTATCTGAGGGTTGGCATAAGTCAGAAATGAGTTGAAGGTACAGAACGACAACAAAAAAGTTTTCAATTTCTGGACTTCTGGCTCTGTAGCATAAACCATATGTTACATAAATTCTTAGTGATCATATATCACTTAATTTTAATTTTTTAGTTTCTTTGGTTCTCCTTTGTGGTTTTATATTGTCTTAGCACTTTCTGTATTAAATCAGCCATCTATCAAGTATGAAGTGTTTGCCTAGTCTTTGTTCTGTGGAAAGCAAGAGAATAGTTACATATGTTTCCTTGAAATCCACATTGTCTCTTTGAAAAGACATGGACCAAAATGGTCCCTATCTTCGAATTAATTCTTCTTCAATTAACATTCTTAGCACAGGTTGCCTGTTCTTCTGATCAGACATTTTCTTTCACATTTTAATCATCACATTTCTTTCTCCAGGACTGTACAAATAACTTGATCATTAAAATATGAAATGAAAGTCATATTCATTTGTGATGAAATAAGTCATGCTTTAAATTTAGATGTTCTTTTACATCTGTGAATATTCAAAATTCAATTTGTACCCCCCCCCAAAAAAAAAGAACCTCAATGAAAGGAATTGAACCTGGTGTGAATGTTTGTTTCCTTCAGAGGTGTTTTACCTCTGACTTTCTGGGTTTGATGAGGTATACATAAAATGAATAAAAACAGAGGCTTCTCCCACCTTTTGATGCCTCATTTTCTGACAACTCGCTCTTTCAGTGCTTGCAAATTACAGACAAGTTCCATTAATTCAACAGGGCTTCTAATCTTTTGTCAGTTCTTTTTGCCTACAAAGATCTCTTGGGACCATTCACACATACTTTTGTATATAGACAGTTATTAATTTAAATTTTTCATGTGTTCAGGAGTTATATATTGTGTGTAATTTACTTTTTCAATGGCCAAAATGCCTTTGCAAGGTAAAAAGCTGCCTGGGTTTTGTTTTTTAACCGGTTCCAGTTTGTGATAGTCATCTGATTTCTAACCTGTGAGATAAGCAGGGGCCTCCCGTCTTCTGAAGTAGCTTACACTTCAGTCTAAATCCAATTGCTAGGCCTACTTACAGAAGCGCCATTAATTCCCAATGATTCAGTCTCTCTACTTGAGTCAGAACTAGCATTAGGAGTTAGACCAATGGAAGTAACAGCATTTCTGGTAGTTTCACAGTTTCAGCCTTTGGCATGTCAGCAAAGACATTTTGTTACTCTGCACAAGTTAGAGTCATACATTTCCTTCTGAAAAGGAAGATTCATACAAGCATATAAATGAGGCTATAGGCATGGTGTAGTGGTTTGAGCGTTGGAGTATGACTCCGGAGACCAAGGTTTGAATCCTGGTTCAGCCATGTAAACCCATTGGGTGACTTTGGGCAAGTCATATTCTCTCAGTCTCAGAGGAATGGCAATAGCAAACCCTCTGTGAACAAATCTCGCCAAGAAAACCCTGTGATAGGGTTGCCTTAGGGTTGCCATAAGTCAGAAATGACTTGAAGGCAAAAAAAAAAAAAAAAAAAAACCAACATCACTAACAACACACAAGACACTTCCGAAAAGGAAGATACACACATATATACAAGTTAGATGTTCATACATTTAAACTTCAGGTTAAACAGCTAAGCTTGGCTAATTTATTAAGAGCATACTATCCTGGAGAATGAAGTTAATGTAAGTTATTTGTTGTAACAGATGCACATGTCAGATTTAAGAGTACATTTTTGCATCAAAATTATGTACTCAAGACTACAGAATCAAATTCAAAGAACAATAATGTAAAAATAACAAACGAGAAGACTTTTTTGATCCAAAAGTATGAATAATATTTTCTATCAATCATTGACTTTTACATATTAGCTTCAGAACATTTCGGAATAATCTTTTGACTGGTAACAATACTACTTTTAGAGGATATAGTCTAGTTTTGTACCCAATGAAAGTTTTTAGTGTCTTAAGCTTTGGCAAGAACAGTTAAAATAATCTCTCTTTAGCAAACAGTGCTCTCAGCTAAGGTAAATTTTAATTATTTTTGATCAGGAGGATTTGGTGTGCTTGCTAGGAACTCTGGCCTTTGGTATTCAATGAGCCTTTTCAGACAGATTTTTGCTAGCACTTGGGGTCAGAGGCAGGCTAACCAAGTCAGGAGGTTACATAAGATTGTAATGTCAGATAAAAGACGAATATACAGTGAAAGAATATAAATCTACATGCATAGATCCATACTCATTCATGGTGCCTCATCAAGGAAAAGAACACCAAAGTGTGAGATCCTTTTCTGTGGTGGAACCACAACTTTAGAAGGATCTTCAAGGCAAAAAAGGTAGGTATGGCATCTTTTCAATGCCAAATTAAAATGCTCCTGCTTGGGCAAGCATTTTGGAGAGTACTTCAAGACTGAACTGATAATTGGTTGTAGAGAGACTGACCTTTTATTTAAAAAAATGCCAGTTTTATGTTTTTAATGACTTTTGTTTTATTTATATGGTTATATTAATTTCATATTTTATATATAACTCCCAGAGGTTGCCTTTCCCAGTTTAGGAATCGTATAAAAATATTTAAACAATAAACTACCTATAGGGAGGAACTTAATGGAGAAAGGTAGTCTTTGCAGTACAGCAGGCTTAACCTATGAAGTGATTGTATTTTTGTGAAAAGGAATCATACCGGTAATTAATTCACTTGACTTGCTACTCACCTGGTTTCTCTTGACAGGTATGATGAGAGCAATTGATCCTTAATCAACATAAGCAATTATGCCTTAAACATCATGTGCAAGATCACTTTTAACACCCATTCTGTCCTTGGAGAGATTATTGCTACCTCATGTTTCTGAGTACCTATCCACAGTTGTTCAGAACAGGAGTTTTAGCATAGTATTGCCCATTGCCTGGGGGGGTGGCGCCACAATAAAACAAGAACCACATGTGGAAGGAAGGCCACAACTTTATTAACACAAACCAGCAACCAAAGGTAGGGTTGGCCAAAAGCATGAGGTCTGGATCATCGTACAACCCGCTGTTGTAAGATAAAGGGCAAGGCATATACTCACTGTTGTAAGATAAAGGGCAAGGCACATACTCAGGAAGAGCTAGGGGCTAATGGAATGCCCTCTCGTATGCATGCAACCGACTGATTGCATTTAATTAATAAAGCCCCTAGTACCTGGGAACAGTGTCACGTTATGGCCCCCGCAATGGCCACAAAGCATGCCCTCATCGCTCCCGTGTCCCATAGGGACTCCCGATACAGTGCTATGCAACCCTATAGACCATGCCCACCAGATCCAGAACCTCTGCTGCTGCCACAAAAGGCAGTTCCGGCAGGAACACCTACCGCCAACCCTACCCACACAAGCAACAATAAAACAAGGGCCAAGGAGAATGCTAACTAGCTTGCCAGGCAAAGAAATGCTGAGCAGACAGTCCGAGCCATTGCAAACTGACCAGCATCACCAATTTTTTAGGATGGTGTTCAGCATCACTGTATGAAGCATCGTACACATGACAAACAAGGTTCTGTCCACGCAGCTGCTGAAGGGGGAGGAACCAGTACGCCCAGTCACCTGGCCAAGGCAGCAGAACGAGAACAACAGTACCGCTGCTAATTAGCCTGAACCTGCAAATTGAAACAGCTGACAAGTGACAGGATAGCAAGAATAACATTCAAGCTGCAAACAAACTCAACAGAGGCCGGAAGTGAAACAGCAGAAACAAAACACCAGCCAGGGAAATTGCAAGCGGAAACCTGGGGGCAGAGCGAAAGGCTCCAAGAAAATGGCTAGTTGGCAACCATACCAGCTCCCGCACTGGGGGGAGGGGCAGGGCGTCTGGCCTGAGAGGTTTGCAAGGGGGAAGGAGAGAGAGGGCAGGATAGCCTGGCATGGATGCCCTTGCAAAAGGCACAGATGTGGCTAAACCTGCACTGGGTACGTATGCATTTACCGACATTGAAGTCCTGGCACAAGAGACCCGAATTATCAGAAGGGACTGAGTCGGAGGGGAGGGCTCGCAGCACGGCCTGAGGGCCGACTTCCAAGAGCCAAATTTCAGGGTGAAGGAGGTGCCAACGCTCTCTGGAATTTTGGGAGGAATGCTGGCGGAACGCCGTATCGTAAGCGATCACTGCCGCTTCACCAGCAAATTCCTTGGCCCTTAGCAAATGGCTATCTAGCTGCCAAGACCGCTCAGGGAAGGCCATAGCAATGACAGCTCTGAAGGTGGTGAAGCCCTCCAGCCAATTATCAAAATTGTGGTCCACTGGAGGGCCAAGGGAACCTTTCTTTTTTTCCTTGGAGGAGGTGACTGCTACAGCTTCTTGGCCAGAACGAGGTACTAAGCAAAACATCGACAAAGCAGCCTCTTAGAATAAACTTTCTTGTTTTCTGGGGGAGATGAGATCCAGGGGGCACTCACCAGGTGCACATGCTGGTAACCCCACCGCTTGCTGGTCGACCCAAACCCCCTGAAGATTGGATCGCCAGGTACGTCACTTGATGGCCCAGCACAGCAAGCCAGGGGCCAGGGCATGCTCGACCCAAAAACCATCTCTGCCAATGGGTATGGGTGCACAAACAGCATCTTGAGCATGCTGATCAGCTTGAGCGAAACGAGCCCGTCGCCGCCTTTTCTTGGCCTCGTGTTTCTTCTTGTGCCTCCTATGTCTATTGGTTGCTCCTATGGTACCAGTCACATCGTCATCCGAGCTGGAAGATGACGATGAAGTTGAGCCGCTGGAGCTGGAGCTGGTGGACGACAAGACCCTTGAAGGCTGCCCAGCTGGAGGGGTCTTATCGCGAGCCGATGAAGGAGCTTGGCTGGAGGCTAGAGCTCTGGAAGAACTGGCCGTTGCCTGGAGGGAAGGAGAATCAGGAGCACGCAGGTGGCATGGTGATGTGGCTCTTGAAATCAGCTCGGCGATGGAGTGGGACAACTTTGTCACCACCGAATCGGACAACAGAGGGACTGCTGGAAATGGCCTGGCACGGGAAGATCTGGATGCAGCACGCTCCTGGAACCTGAATCCTGCATGGTTCCAGGGGAGGAATTGGAATTAGAACCCAGGGTTGGCACAGGCTGGGATCCCCCAGATTGTCCAGGTTGGCCCCCAATGGCTGAGGCAGAGGACACCATGAGGCGCCCAGCTTTGTTAGGCATGGTGGACAGAGAACAACAGACAGCCTGATTGACAATGTAAAATTGAAACAAACAAACAAAAAAAAAATGGCTGAGAGAGTGTGAGAAATTATTGAGGCAAATCACAGTTCAGGAAACAGGCTAATTAATGAAATGTAACTAGTAGTCCATAACAAGCCATATTTAATAATAATAATTAATTTGTTTTATTTATATACCGCTATTCCAAAGTTCATAGCGGTGAACAGCAAGTAAGCTAATTACCAAGTAAGCTAATTTACCCCCAACAGTCTGGGTACTCATTTTAGCAACCTCGGAAGGATGCAAGCCTGAGTCGAGCTTTAGAACAGTCACCTTGTATGTAGCCCAAATAAAGCCCTTTGCCAGGGCCAAAGTGGGGAGGAGGTAGAGGGGCAGTAGAGAAGAGGGCAGCAGCCTCATAAACAAAATGGTGGCTGCAGCTCCAAGAAGGAGGGCAGGCTCGCCCTCCGCCACCAAAAGGCCCCCCGACACCGAAGCCAACTGCCCAGGAGGCAGGGACCCCTGAGGAGGGCTGGCAGTGCTCTTCCTAGGGGGAGCCCCAGGAGCTTGGCTCTGTATCCAAGCAGAGCCGAGCTGCAAATGGTGCTGAGCTCCAAGCCACATGGCCTTTTATAGGCCAGGCTACAGGTGGGGGCTGGGAAGGGAGTCGCCCCACCCCCAGAGGTACCAAGGACTGGGGAGACCATTGAGAGGGGCTATCAGCCTCCCTGAGTGTCGATCTGGAGGCGGAAGTCCCTCCCTTCCCCCCGGCCACCAATCAGGATCCAGTGCGCCCCAGCAAGGCATTCTGGGGCATGCAGAGGGTCCTGTTTTGCCAGTCCTGGCGGCAACAGGCCTACCTGCTCAGTCGGGCGGCTGCCTTTCTGTTGAACATTCTTGCCCCTAATATTAGACATGCTGTGATAATTCTACGTTTTTGGTTCCTATTGAAGACAAGCTTATTTTTTGCAAGATTTCTAAGTGCAGTTCATCCTGCTAATGGCTCTGTGTGTCTTCAAGACATTTCTGATTTATGACTACCCTTAGGCAAGCCTATTGCACATTTCTTTGGCAAGGTTTGTTCTGAAGTGGTTTGCCTTTATCCTCCTCTATGGCTGAGAGCATGTGACTACCCATAGTCACCCAATTGGTTTCCAAGCCTTAGAAGGGATTTGAGCCCTGGTCTCTCAGAGTCCTAGTTCAACATCAACAATCAAACCATCAAGCCATGCTGGCTCCCAGTATACATCGCTCGTTCAGCCTATGTATTTTACTTTTAGGAATACTTGTAAATACTTTATATTGATCTTACTTCGGTTTTTTTTTAAAGAATCTGTTTTATGATCATGGTATACTACTTTGAAAACTGAAGAAGTAAGCAGTTGATAAATACATAGATAGATAAATAAATAAACAAACAAAGTGGAATCCTGCCTGTCACAGAGAAGAAACAATTAAAGTGCATCAGTCCTTCCAATTAATGAAGGTGAGTTAAATGTCATAGAATTTTGATCTGTTTTACTTTGGGAGTAGCAAAGAGCAAAGTTTGCTTTGCTCTCTTGGACTCCCCAAATCTTATACTGCCTGATGATGTTAGCCTGCAGAGGTCATCACCATTCACTCTCCCGTCTGACATACTGAGCTAAGCTCTCCAGCCTTATGCCAGAAACAGGCCATTCGGTTCATTTTGTTAACTCCAAATTAAACTTGACATTTACTGTTAAATCCAAGGAGCTTTCATGCAAAACCTGTGTGCTCTTTGCAACTGTGCAGTTTGTGCTGTGGCTAAGCAATTAAAAAAAAGGAAAGGAAAAGAGAAAAGGAAAGGAAATTCAATGTGGTAATGTGGCTTAAATGTTGAGTTTTGGCCATAAACAGCAAAAATCATTGTCTTGAAAACACACTCTCTGTTTCTCTCTCTCTATATATATATATATATTAATTTTTCAGTAGAATATGATGATACACCCCAAGCATTGCTAGCGGTCTTGAACCAGGCTCTGTTAAAAGAAAAGTAAGGAAGACAATTTAAGGATTATATTTAGGAGAAATGTACTCCACCAACTAATGAAAAGTTTCTGTCATCCAAGTGAGGTGAAGACACAATCCAGCTCGGCAGTTTGCAGCCACCACCTTTCTCCATCCAATCCTCTCCTCCCTTTCATGTTGGCATAAAGGGATGTGGCAGATGCTGAGGCAGCAGTACAGAGAGACAGCAGTACAGAGAGACAGCAGTACAGAGAGATAGGAGCATCTGGGAATGAGGGAAACATCCAGATGGGGTTATCACTGGGAGGGGAAATTCTCTGAAGCAGGCAGTTATGTGGGAAACAGAGTTGGCAGTGTTAAGAAAAGCAGTGAATGTGGAGGGGAGGGGGAAGAGGGAGAGTGGGGGAAAGAGAACATAGTCACAGACTGGTGTATACATAAGGACACTTAATCCCACTGAAGCCATATTTTGGTCCTTTAGTGTGGCAGATTAAGACTCTAATTGCATCAGATCACAACAGGAATTTAATATGCTTCCATTGTTCTTGACATCAATATGAAAAATACAGACAAAACGTTTTACCATAGGAATAGACACCAGGAGCCAGCAAAGGGACAACAAATCCAATAAATATAACAGGTGTCACTGCTGGGTGAATCATATGAATAGCAGTGTTGAAAGTACTGTGTGAGCTTATAGCTACTATTTCCCTAACTTATGCCCATGTTTAAGGAGGACCATTTACAATTATTAGCCAAAGGGCTCATCTAGTGTTTCCATCCAAATAACAAACTCCAGGATTCCATGAGATATTGCCATGGCAGAGAGAATGGCATAATAAGGCTACAACTGTGTAGTCTGAATAGGCCTTGTGAATACAATGATTGAATTTCCATGTTGGGGGGGTGGGTGGTAGACTAGTTTTCTAAACTCAGATTTAAAACCAGATCAGTCAAGTTTTTCCCATATCTTGTAAAAAAAAAAAAGACATTTAATAGACCCCCATGTTCACTCTTTATACTTTATTTCTTGGTAAAGTATGAGTAAAAATGTCTTTGGAAAAGAGCAATTCTCATGAGCAGCTGTTCCTGAGCTCCTTTCACTGCACAACATTCAATGATCTCTAGAAAGAGGCCATTAACCATGGGCTTAGTTATATGAATGTTTGTATGTTGGACTTGCACTGTCCTGGTATTTTCCTTTGTAGAGACAGGTCCCTGAGGAAGCAGTATGTTGTCATTTGAAAGAACATGCCGAGTTACTGTAGAATAATACTCAGGAGTGGAGGAATGCAGTACTTTCTTGACATGCCATTTTGGATTGTTTGTTTTAAAGTCAAGTGGAAAGCACTCAGAAGCAGTGGCAAAGTACATGTTACAAATGGCAACGTATTCCCACAGAGGAGGGGAAGAAAAAAACAACAACCTAAGTTAACAGTTGAAGTTACACATCAGCAAGCAGGGAAATTTGGACTATAGTTTAACACTCCTCACTTCCATGCTTACTCAAAATATGCGGCACTGATATTTCATTCCTACTGTTGAAGCATAATTTACAATCTTATTGCATAACAGCTAAAATATGGTTTTATGTTGAGAACCAATTCAAAGAAATGTAGAAAAAGCATGTTGTACATTTCTTTTGCATACTGTCCAACTTTTCACAGATGAAAATCAGGATATGTGTGGCCAAGCAACATCAGAGTGTGATCAAGATAGCAAAAGTTATGAATGAGGAAAGACATACAAGCTAAGAGAGTCTGCAGCACCTTGTTTTTGTCTGGATCTACTGGGAGGGTAAGAGTCTACCCTCTCTTCTCTTCCTCCCCTTGTTTGAGTTCAGTGCACTTTGAACTCAGTTTACAGCAATTGAAGTACAATGAGTACAAAGCCAGGAAGTGGGAAGAAGAGAGAGAAACTGGACTATTTAAAAGCAACTGAGAAAGTGGGAGAATAGGATTAAGCAGGACTGTTGCTGCTTCTGGAACTCAGTGACTTCACATCAGATTTCAAGTGGCGATGGATGATGAAAGCAACACCCCAAGAACATCTGGAAAATAAGGAATTAGGATAATTGTTCTTGTAGGAAGAATCTGGTCTTGTCTACATTACTAAATAAACCCTGAATTTTCCCCAGGCACACTATGTGCTATTTACATTATGCATGCCCCAACCCCTGAATTGGATCTGGGCTGTTTACACAATGCCTGAACCCAATTCTGAGTTTCCACTTCTCATCCTGCATTAAAAAGATCTGTTGCTCAGTGTTTTCCAAAAACCTGGAGCAAAATGCAGTGATGATGGCTAGCTCCCTTCCCATGTGGTCCCTTGAGCATCCCTGCTGAAGTCACAATGTGATAGTGGTGGTGCTGGCTGGGTTTTAGGGACTCCATGGAACGGCAGCTGCCCATAGTTTGCTGAAAACTCTCAGCAGATAAGGACGAATTCAGGGCCAGAATACTCCAGGGGCATCCTAGAGTATTCTGGCAAATGTAGTTGAGTCCTGTAATATAGACCTGAACTTGTTACCTGCAATTCTAGGTTCCCCACTTCCTTCCACTCCTTGCCCTGACAACCTGATTTTCTGTCCACTCCCCATCCCAACTCCAGGGCCAATATTCAGCCAGCCTTTTGTGGTCACTAAGCATGCTATATATCATTAGGCCACATACTTCAGCAAATCTTGGTGGTTCTGTGTCCTCTTGGCATTCCCCTCTTTTTTGTGGTGTGATACCATTTTCGCAAACATAAGCAAAGGCCCTCACAGTCTGAGCACTGGGATTACAGAGACTGAACGGTACCATATACAATCAGTGTGGTCTTTGGGAATGAAAATCCTGCCGTGAGGCTAAGTGTGTAGCATGCTCCAGCAGTCTCCTAATCTCATAAGTACATGAAGTGAGTTATTGCTAATGATAACCAATACCATATGTAGTACAGCAAAAATATATATTAATAGTCTGAGCCACCTGTACACATTCAGTAAGCAGGCAGAAGCTGAAGTATGCTCTGCATCTAGGTTGCATAATAAGCCATCCTTCTGCAGTAATCAATTTCTAGGAGACAGGAGATAATAGCTTGAGGCAGGTAGGGCTCAAGACCATTTGAGTTCAGTGGAGTAACAGCCTTGAACTGTACATCATACTGTGTGAAAGCTGACCTTGGGGCAGTTGCTCACATTGGTTGCGACTGCTGTGTCTAGAATACTAAAGTCATGATGTTTAGAGCCAGCAGGGAATACTTATCCAAGTAAAGTTCAACCTGAAACTTGAGCAAGATGCCTTTATTGTGAGATAGAAAGCATTCGCCCATAAAATTATAACACATTCAGCATCCATAAACTTTCCAAAGGGTCATAACGCCCTTTTTTCACACAAAAATCAATCAGTTCAGAGAAGCTCAAAAGATATAATGAGAACTTTCCTGGTGTTCAATGATGGAAACCTTCCTTTTAATCAATAGCCCACCAAAAACCAACCATACTCCCCTAGTAAAATATCATGTTTGATACGCGAGATTATGAAATTAAGAGATCAAGAATCATGAGTACCATACTCAGTGCCATCACTAGGGTGAGTGTTGTGGTGGTGACTGCACCAGGTGACACCCCATAAGAGGGGTGACACCCAGCTGAGTGCCCCCTATGGTGTGTGGCAGGGGGAAGAGGGTAAACTGGTGCAGGGCAGTGAGGAAGAAGGCATGGCCTTTTGGGCCCACCCCTGGAGTCCCCTGAAGGCCCCCCTGATGATGGCACTGAATGTGGCACCCATGATTCTTGATCTATTAATTTCTTAGTCTCAGATATCAAACATGATATTTTATCAGTGGAGTATGGCTGGTTTTTGGTGGATTAAAAAGAAGGTTTCCATCACCGAACTCCAGAAATTTCTCACTTTTCTGAACCAAGTTACCCTGGACTGGAATGTTACTGACCACATTGCTTTATTTTAATTGGGGTGGGTTGGTGTATATAATTCTCAGAAAAATGAGAAGGACTTAATATTCAATACTAAGCTGAAGAAGTAGAAATGTATTATTGTATAAAGGAGCAGTCCTATGCTTCCAAGAGGCTGGCTGAAGGGCCACTGGATGCTCAGGACCTCCTTGCTCACCAGTGGAGGGGAGGGGGGCTTCTACTGAGAGGCCTATCCTGGATAACACTGGAGTTTTATGCCACCACAGCTCTGATGGTCCACTACAGGGGTAGGCAAGCTTTTTGAGCCAGGGGCCGGGTTGCTGTCCCTCA
>NC_056522.1:124917106-124969849 GCF_019175285.1 Sceloporus undulatus | reverse complement strand
TTTTTTTTTATTAACCTACAGCGTCCTCATGACACCCTAACTCTGCCCCCAGGGTGCCATGATGGTGCACCGCTCCAGATAGCACGCACTATTATGATGTATCTCTGGTGCTCAGTCCAATTGACAGAGCACCAATGGGGAACCATAGAGCCACACCACCCTTTGGAGGGCACAAAAAGGAGCCACTTTTTGTGGCTCCTTTTTGCATCCTCCAAGGCCAGCTTGGGGACACGGCCAGAAAAGGGATGGCTGCAGTCTGCCCCTTTGGGGGTGGTCTGTATAGTCCCTAGGTTTGTTTCTTTTCTTTGCTAGACGTTGTGTGCATATGGGTGGATGTATGACTAGTTATTGTTCAGCTTCTGTCTTGTCATTTTGATTATTCTGATTATTTATATGTTTTGGGAAATAGAAGAAATAGTACTGGAGCTTTAAGACTGCAGGGATAGTAATTTTTTTTTCTTACTTTGTATCTACAGTGCTTATGAACCACTGTATTAATGATACACAAAGTAATGGAATCTGTTTCAGAACAAAACATGATGGCATTAAAAAATCACATTAAGGCATCAAAGTGACACTAGTAAAGTTGTGTAAAAAGTTAAAATAACATTGAAATTTGCTTTAAGATTAGAAACATCAGGGGAAATGTAAAAAAAAAGTAGGCAGAAATGTATTATTATATTACATCATGTCAACAGTTTGTCACCATGTACAAAATTGAATGAACACATGTTGAGAATGGTAAATAAAATAAGAAACTTTACTTGGAAAATTAATCAAGTAAATACAAGCAGCCTGATTGTATGCATACTTATGCAATGGCAAGTTCTCATGTATTTAACAAGACTTACTGTCAGGTAACTGTGTATAACCTGTTGTCAGCTTGCATTGATTCATTGCTGACAGTCAGCTTGAATGATTCAGAACAAGTTTTAACTGACATATAGGAAAATTAAGTTTTCCCTGTAGTTTGTTTCAGTTTTGATGTTTTAGTGTAACAAGCAATGAAAAGGGAAATGTAAAAATTGTCTTTCCTTCTTACAATGAATGACATCGTTTTAAAAATTAAATGCTAAGTTTTGTCACACTTCCTTCAAAAAGACACCTGCATTGAAGGCTTGACAGTATACAAATATATCTGTAATTAACTGATCAGTGAAAAGGAAGAAAATTTATGACTTTTTTTTTTAAAGTTAGATTTTTACACTTTGGTATGAAACAATTTGGAACTTGGATAACGGTAAATTGGTAAAGCTGGTGGCAAGATGGTGCATACAACTGAAAAAAAGAATGTCTTCATTACTATTTATTTCTTTTACTATATTACGGAGATCTTTTTCATCCAGCATTCTGTTTACAAGGACTACCAGCTAAGCTGATAAGACAGACATAAAGGAATAGGTTCTCTGCTATTGTTTTCCCTCCATGTATTACTCAGAAGCAGCTCTGGCCTTGTGAGGTTCCAAATGGATATCATGGTTAATAACTATGGAAATAGTTGTCTACAAGGATGTAGGGGGGACGACGATGACATGTGGCTTTCTAAATGTTATTGTAATGCCCACCAGCCCTAACTAGCATAGTTGAATATGAGAACTGCAATTCAACAACATCTAGAGGGCCAAAGCTTTTCAATCCCCTGTCTACAAGGAGGCAAAGATAGCAGAAGATGTCTTTGATCCCTCAACATCTGGGTTCTTGCTCAACTGTCTTTGTTCCATCTTTCTCTTACTACAGTTGAAAGGCAATTAACATCTAGCATATTTTAATTCTGCTTTAGGATTCAGCAGATTTTTGTTGCTGCTGCTGCTGCTGCTGTTTTGCCCTCTACAAGGATTATTTGAGATGGTGGCATCTTTGAAATTCTCACATCCTGTTGTACATATGAGAAATATATGAAAATATGAAATTACCTTGTAGAGTCAAATTATTGGTCCACCACAACCAGTTTTGTCTGCTTTCCCATCAGGTCTCCAAGGTCTGAGGTTACCACCTAGTAACTGACCATTTTAAATGAAGACACATAGGAATGAACTTGCTATTAAAAAACACTAGGTCTTGAATATCTTGAAGTTCTGTGGTTTCAGTGATGTGGTCAGTTTCTTCAATAAATCAGATTGCAACTATTTCACATTGTCATGCTGTTCATAGATGTTGTGTCCAGTTGGTCACCTAGTGGTCAATGTGCAATTATTCTATACTCTCACTGTGTTCACAGTTGCAATGGTCAATTCATCATCTAGTGTCCTACTTTCTGGAGAGATGCCTTTCTGTGGTTAACTAGTGTTAGTAATGCAGTCTGTTGTTGGATTCATACCTGACACCCTCTATTCTAGCTTGGTAGAATCTGCTGGAGCCTATATTTCACCAGCATAGGCCCAATACAGATGGGCAGAAAGGAGTGCCGAGACACTGCCCCTTTCTGCCCCACATGGAGGCTGCAGTAACCAAATGTCACAGCCTCCAGGAGCCCTAAAAAGAACCCACTCCCGGCAGGTTCTTTTTAGGGAATGCGCACAGCACCATTGGCACCCTTGCACGTCCGAGGACGTCTGCACAGCACGATGCCATTTGTATGCTGCGCCACACGTAGGTCATCATGGCAGCCCCCATGTAGATGGGGGCACACCATTATGGTGCAGTAGGGCTTGGGAGTGTGCAGTCACTCCGCAAAGTGGAGGTCTGTACCTGGCCATAATCTTTTAAAATGCAGACTCACCATTACATACAAGGAAATGGCATAATAGTGTTGGGGTAATTGTGCCTTTAACAACAGAAAAATATTTGGAGTGATAGATGACATGGAATGACATATATTCCATGGGGCACCACAGACTGCTGAGTGAGCAGCACATGGCATGAGGAAAAGTTTCTGCAAGGTTGCATCATGCTGTGTGGCACAGAATAATGAGTCAGAGCCAACCTCCTATATAAGTGGACCAAGAGACTGGTCACATGTGGGTAGTTGTGGGTTAGTTGAGTTTGTTTGGAGCAGACGTAGGAGTATTTGGTTGGAAGTTGATGGAGAGGAGTGTGTATTATACTGTACACATTGCAACTGTATTATATTGTAAATATTGTATTATATTTTATGCATTGCAACTGAAGATAAAGCCTCCAGAACTTTGGATGACCCACTATGTCTGTGAGCATTTCTTTTGAGTGTGAAAAGTGGTCAGTGCATCGCCAGTACCAATAGCTGGGTGTTTTCAAACTCTGCTATGATATTGTTTTGGCTGCATTGGGTAGACTTGTCCCTAGACTGCACTGGTGCTTGGCTTTCCCTTAGCCAACAAATAGGACTTAGTGGAGGAAGAAATACTATAGCAAGTATGCCATGGTATGCATTTTTATAATTAGCAGCTGGCTAGCAGAAATTCTAACATGACCTTCTTCCTTTTCCTTGTCAGTCTGGGTTACCATTCAAATCCAGAACATATTATTATTATTATTATTATTATTATTATTATTATTATTATTATTATTAACCTTTATTTATGAAGTGTTGTAAATTTACACAGCGCTGCACATGCAATCTGTTTAGTTAGACGGTTCCCTGCCCTCGGGCTTACAATCTAAAAAGACATGACACAGAAGGAGAAGGGAGTGGTGGCGGGAAAGGGTAAGAGGTCCAGCAGTTCCTCTCTACCTCTGAGGCCTGGACCAAGGCAGATGGACTAGAGGGAGGGCTTGGCTTCAAAATGGAAGGTTAATCTTCATCCAGGGAAAATACATACTCTCAAGTAGGATAATACATATACAATACATAGCAATACAGGAAATGATTAGATAAACAGGCAACAAAAGAACATCAGATAGTAAGCGACAATTATGCAATGCCTGGGAAGGCTTCTCTGAACAGGATGGTTTTCAACTCCGTGACATAACACAGATGTGAGTTCTGCTACACAAGCAGAATGTTTTTGGGGGGACAATATGGAGGAGACATATCCAGCTGATGGTGGTAGAGGCAGAATCCTGCATGCAGAAGCATCATAGTGCAGCTAGAGTAGTGTGCACTTCCTTTCACACTGTGCATTGTGCAATGAGGTGATTGCTATGCACACTCACCATTTCTCATATGCCATACACCAGAAGTTACTTTATAATAGGGCATGTTTACATTGGATTCCCTATGGCTTAAATCCACTTGCTAGATCCCATTATAATAGACCCATTCAGTCACTGAGATTTACATAAACATTGACTTTCCATTCAGCAAGTGATTCAATGAGTCTACTCTATTTGGGAGCAGTGAGGATTTGAGTGGACAAGGTTGCCCTCAAGGCTGTTTTTGTGGCCCTGATACCCCTTTCTCCTAGGATAACTCCCCCATTCTTTGGGGGAAAAGGAGTGAATTGCCTCACTTGTGAACTTACAGGAGTAGGAATTCACCTCTGAGATAGTACTGTTTTACATATTCTCTCCCCCCACCCCCCAAACTGGAAGGAGGGAGTTTCTGATCCCCTCCACACAGTTTTTGATAGTCTTTGTGTCCCTTGGAGGGTCCTGATGAGAGAAAATCAGTCTCCAGATGTGTCAAAGTTGCTCACTTCTGAATGAGGTCTATATGTTGAGTCAGAATTTCTGTGTCCCTCAGCTCCTTGGAGCATACTCCCAAGCATGTGTACAGAACTGCCTGATCTAAAGGAGCAGAGCTGTAATCCACAATACTTAGTTATTCCCTGCCCTAAGGAAAGAGGGTTCATGTTGTATGAAAAATCAAAATTCTAATGACTTGTGATGCAAATCATAATGTAAAAGATCATGTAAGAGCTGGGTCCTAACTTTTGAAAGAGAATAGAAGTATATACCATTCATATGAGCATTCTTGGATTAGTAACCTAACCATGTGAACAGAATTGTAAATTGCTAATTAAAACATAGTTTTATTTGTGGTCAGTTCTAATAGATTCTTACCCTAGGGATAATGTGAGCTAAAGGCAATTAGTTGGGCACTCTAATTGAGACTGCAAGTTCATGCCCCTTATTATAAGTATGTACTACATCGTATTTGACAGGGCATGAGCACACAATATTACTTTCATTTACCTTTGGCATGTGTAGGTCAGAATTTGACCCTGATCCCCAACCAACATAATAAAGGGATCCATGAGAGTCCTTTTCTTTCTCAAAATCCATTAAAATGTGCAAAAATAGCCTCTTTAGATCTCCATGGCTGGGACTATGAAATTGCTAGCTGAGTAACATTCACTGAATTCTCCCCACCAAGAAAAACTGTTTTGTCTGATTTCTTCTTCATTTTATACTCTTGCAGGTGCCCTCTGATTCCTGAAAGAGATGGAACCAATGCAAGTTTTATACAGCCAGTGTAATTCCAAATGAGATGGTGGTCTTCTAGCTTTGAAATAACTTTTGTGCACCACTGATGGACAGAAAATCTTTCCTGTATCCTTATAAGCCACTGCTGAGATTTGGGCAGTGATGGCTTGTGGGGACAGTGAATCCTTTCCAAGGTGCTGAATCTCTTATTGGATGGGATCAACACCTTGGATGCGAGACATTTAACAGTTGTGTTGTGCCTGTGGACAAGAGCATCACTTGGGAGTGCAGACCACACCAGGTGACATCTCAGAGGGGGATGAACATCAAATGGGGCTGTCGCTCATTGTCTGTCCCCAGAGCCCCCTCAGATGCCCCTGCTGTGCATTCTAGAGTCCCTCTGCTGTTCATTAGCTGCAGCCAATGATGGCTGTGAGGTGCTCTGGCTGCCTGGCAACCCCTTCCAGATCTGGCAGAAAACAGAAAATACTGGCTGGGCCAGTAAAAAAAAAGAAATGTTGCAGTGGTGGCCATGGAAAGATGTCCATGGCTGTAGCCTGCTGTTATTGGTTCCCTTTCCCACCCAGCTAGCAACCCCATCAGACTTGGACAGGGCTGCCAGTGGCTGAAGTACCTTTCCCAGATGTCTGGCATGCCACTGCCTGCTTGGCTTTCCCTTCTCTCCCACAGCCCTGTCCTAGGTTTCCTTCTGGGACAGAAAGATCTTCTCAGAAAATGGAACTGGCAACCTTAATTCAACACTAACACGTTTGAAACTGAAAACTTTAATTTAGCACTAGCATGGCTGGAATATGCGAGGAGTCATTTGCTGTTGTTAACTGCTGTCAAGTCAACTTCAACTTTTAGTGACCTCCATGAATGAAAAACCTCCAAGGCACTCTATTATTAACAGCACTGCTCAGGCCTTGCAGACTCAGGGTCCTGGCATCCTTGATTGAGGAGATTATTACACAGGATTATCTCATGAGGGATCGTTTCCATCCTTACCCCATCCTTATCACATCTGCGCTTATCTCATCAATGGCACCCATCACTGTATTACAAGGAGTTGCTGTTAATACAAAGTGACAAGGTCATGCCACTTCAGTGATGGGAGAAGGACAGAATAAGTGTGATGTCATTTGTAATCTTATTCCGATCACGCTATAAGAACAACTGAAGTATGGGATAAAGACAGGCACCATCTGATAATCTTTGCTCGATTGTGGCAAAAGGACGGGGTAGGATGGAACCATGCCATCCTTTACCCCGTGTGATAAGCTCCTGAGTCTATCCATCTGGAATGTGGTCTTCCTCTCATCAAATGTTTAAAGTATGACAGTCTCAGACAGGATGGATTTGTTAATGAACATTATAAGATCTGTGAAAAACAATTAAATGGACCTTTATTACAAACGATGAATGAAATCATAAATGGACAAATACTCCAAACATGGACTCAATAAAATATAATATTATTACCAAAGGAAGAAAAAGATTTGACAGAACCAAAAAACTATAGACCAATTTCATTACTCAATTCAGATTACAAATTATTTGCAGTCATATTAGCAAAAATATTTTAAAAATATTTTGATAAATTGGATTCACCCAGATCAAAGTGGCTTTCTCCCAAACAGAATGATAAAAGATAACATTAGAAACATACTAAATTTAATAGAAATACATGAAAAAAGAACAGAAAAAAATGGCACTGATTTGTATAGATGCAGAGAAAGCGTTTGATAATATTAATTGGGAATTCATGTTTGGGGTATTGAAAAAAAAAGAATGATAAATTTGGAAAGGGCAGAATTAAAATTTGGATTTCATGGATATCTTTTTTTATGAGAAAGTGAAAATTGACAATAACTTTAATAACCATCTCATTAGGAAATCACTCCTAAGAATCTGGGAAAAATATAAACTAAGATGGTGTCTTAAAATCCCATTATGGGTATCCTCTAACGAAGCAATGCTTAGAAGAGAAGTGATAAGGGAAAATTATTGGGTTACATATGCGAATATTATGAAAGTGGAACAAGGAAAAAGGAAAATAAAATCACAAGAAAAATTGTGGAAAGATGGGTTTTCCTGTAATTGGTTTGCCTATAGACAACTGAAAGAAAGATTTCTGATGGATGAAAAGACTAAGGGAATTGGACTAGTAAAAACAGAATTAGAAAATATAATAAAAGACCAGAAAAAACAAATATCTACATTTTATAAATTAATAATTAAATTTGAATTAGAAGAAGAAACAATTAAATAATTTATTATAAAATGGGCAAAAGAGCTAAACCAACCCATACAATTAGAACAATGGAGAGAATTTGGAAAAGGAGAATAAAACAATCTTTAAATATGGAATTGAGAGAAAATATGTATAAATCCCAATATAGATGGTATTTTACCCCGTATAAATTATCCAAAATAGATAAAAATAAGAAAAATACCTGTTGGAAATGTCAAAAAGAGGTTGGGACATATCTACACTGTTGGTGGAAGTGTGAAAAAGTTAAAATATTTTGGAAGAATATAAGTTTATTAGTGAAAAAGATATTTAATTTTAAGCATCGATTGGAACCCAAAATGTACTTCCTGAACATAATTGATGACGTTAAATTAGAAGAAAAGGAAGGAAAGCTACTCTTCTAGACAACTGTGGCAGCAAGAATGGTGCTTGCTAAATATTGGAATTAAGAAGAACTTCCCAAAATGGAGGAATGAAGATTGAAAGTAATGGACTTATTTGAGATGGACAAACTGACCTCTCTGCTGAAGAAAAAAAAATCCTTAGAAGGCTTTCATAAGGAGTGGGATTTATGGGAAAAGTATATACAAACAGAAAAAAAGAGAAATATACAGATGGAAATTTTTGGAGAACAATGTATCTATTAGTTATTTGGTAATGAAAAATAAAAGAAGATAAAGGTGTAAAAAGGTAATTAATAGAAATGGTATAGTAAGAGATAGACACAAATAAAAAGAAACAATTGATGAATCTTAAGGTTTTAGCTGTAAATTGATAAGAGTTAATGATTATTAAATGTTGATGTATGATGGGAAAATTAAGTAGCCTTGGGAAGTACAGTAATAGGGTGAAAATAACAGTTGGAGAATTTTACAGATAAGAGCTTGATGTTAACAGCTGGACAAAAACCGGTTGTATTTTTTCTTTTTAATATATTTTTTTAAGCATGACAGCCTCGGTTTAGTCATCTTGACTTCTAGGCAGAGTTGAGGCTTTATTTGGTCTAGGATCTAATTACTTGTCTTTTTATCAGAACATAGTATCCATAGAACTCTTATCCAGCACCATGATTTTTTAAATTAGTTGATTTTTCCCCTGTCAGTTTTCTTCACTGTCCAGTTTCACAAACCATACATAGAAACTGGAAATATGATGGCATGGACCATCCTAATTTTAGTATTCAATGATATATTTTTATACTTCATCATCTTCTCTAGGTTCTTCATAGCTGCCCTTCCAAGTCCTAGGCATCTTCTGATTTCTTGACTACAGTCTCCATTCTGATTAAAGGCTGAGTTAAAGTATGGAACACATATTTCAATGTCTTCACCATCTTCTTTAAAGTTATGTAAACCATCTGTGGTTATTCTTTTTGCTTTCTTAATCCTCAGCTGTAAACATTCCTTTGCACGTTGTTCCTTGACTTTCTTCAGTATTCCTTCCAAGTCTTTGCTATTTTATGCTAGAAGTATGGCAGGATCTGCATATTTTAAACTGTTGATGTTCCTGACTCCAATTTTTATTTTTCCTTTCACAAAGGCTAATATTATTTTATTTATGACACAGTCAGTATATCTGTTAACCAGATAGGAAGATAAAATGCAACCTTGCCTGGCCACCTAGCCAAATGGAAACCATTCTGTTTTTCCACAGTCATATCCAACCATTTCCTAGTTACAGTACATACTTTAAATGTTTGGGCTTGGATAGACTAATCTGTTTGTTTCAATTTCTTCTACTGTTGAATTTTTGGAATCTCAGATTTGATCCATCCCAAAGTTTAAAAAGGAAATGAAATAAATTCAATAATTAATTCTTTCTTAGTAGGTGAACCATCTCAGGCCAGAGGATATAAGTACATAGAATTTGCATTAAAAATGTAAATGTAAATTTTGCCAAGTATCTAGGTAGAAAATTAATACTAAAACATAATTTATTTGCAGAATGCTCAGCACTGAAAACATATTAACAAAATGATGGTGAAACTATTGTAGGCCCTCCCAAACTTGCTAGTAAAGAACCAAAGAGAGAGAGAGAGAGAGTGTGTGTGTGTATGAGGGGGGGAAGGGAGAGAAATCAAAGGGGAATAAATTCATAGAGGTGAACATACGATCAAAGGCATTACAAAAGTAACTGATTTTGAAACCATAAGCCTTGTTTCACACTTCAAACTCATTTTGATTGTCACCAATTATAATGAACTTTGGCACTATAGAACATTGGAGGTGGTTTCCTTTTTGAAAACAAGACTAATCTCACCTCCATATCTGATATGTATGGGTTTATGCCACAAACAATCAGAATATCCTGCATTCTGTATAAATGAACAAAAAATAGGGATGCTTACTAGACCTTATGCAAAGTCTGAAAGTCTTTCTAAGACAGTTTGAAAAAAAATATTAAAAAGAAAACGTAAATGTCCTTTCCACATCAATCTTTAGTCAAGAATACTTAAAGATAGATGACTAGATAGAAACAAAAATGCTAAATGCCAGATGGCCTGAATATATAATATAACCTATGTGTGCTTGAGAACCTTGAGGATATAGAATCATAGAATCATAGAGTTAGAAGAGACCCCAAGGGCCATCCAGTCCAACCCCCTGCCGTGCAGGAACTCTCAATCAAAGCGTTATTGTATTATAGCTGCCATAATTAATAATCATTGACCATGCTGGTTGATGGAAGCTGGAGGTCAATAATTGCCTACTGATACCATACAACTTGTCCTAAAAGACATATGAAGAGGCAGGCAGTTGTTGCCTCTTCTCTGTCCTTTTGAGCATGGCATAGTGGTCTGCATGTTGGACTATGACTCTGGAGACCAGGGTTTGATTCCCTGCTCTGTCATGAAATCTACTAGGTGACCTTGGGAAAATCACATGCTCTCAGGCTCAGGGGAAGACAATGGCAAACATCCTCTGAATAAAACTTTCCAAGAAAGTTGCATGATAGGGTCACATTAGAGTCACCATAAATCACAAATGACTTGAAGACACACATCAGTAATGAACTGGGATAAAGGTCTGTCATGAGAAACCTCTTGTGGACCAACTATTTGGTACACGTACCCCCGTTTTCTGTAAATAACCTGAGAAATTCATTTTGATTAGCTTCTGCCAAAATGAGTCATGGAATTTAATATTATGGAGCAGTGTTGATAAAACAGTGGGTGGGTTTTTTTTAAATTCTCCTAATTGTAAATCTGCCATGATTGAGAGAGACAGGAACAACTTTAACAGTTTTATCTATTTGACAGGAGCTTGAAAGCCTTTATCGGACAGGCAACTACATTTTCCTTTCCACTGAAAAAAAGGTTGTGATTATGCTTAGCCTCATATTTGTGTTATATTTCTGGAGTACAAGGACCACTGGGAATGTGGCAGCCTTCCTTTCTTCCATTAAGAGGCTTCCATAAAGTGATTATTTTTCTCTCCCTCTGTCTCTCATTCTCTCAGTCTCTATCTTTCTCTTGTTTTCAGTCTCCCTTCTCCTCCATTAGAAAAGGTGTCATTCCTCCATTTCCTTTTGTTATGCAAGCAAGATCAGATTCAGTAGCAGCAGCCATACAGTTGCCATATTCTTTCTCCTTGGAGATGAGTGTGAACTCTTTCATAATGGGCGGAAATAAGAACAGTTGGAAACAAGTGCTCAAACAACCTGAAGCAGTGTTAGTCTCCGATCTACTGCAGGGCAAATGGAAAAAAATAAAATAAGTAACAGCAACTGTCAGATGTTTCTGTTTAGAGTTTAAGATGGAACTTTCTATGAGATATCTGAATTTGCTTACCAGAACACTGTAAAGCACTTTTTAAAAATAGAAGGTCTGAGAGAGTGAGTCAGGGCAGCTAGTGTTTCCATTGTCAATGGGGCAGGGAATTCACCCTGGGATTTAGCCCAGATTTCAAAGATGATCTCAAAGGCCCGTTACAGATTGGCTAAAAAGTACGCGCGGAGCGCGTACTAGGGTTAAGACGGGGTGGTGCTTCTGCACTGCCCTAACCCTAATGCGTGCTCTGCGTGCACAAAATGGTGGCGGCCGTTCCACATGGCCGCCGCCATCGATACGTGATGACCGCGCCGCCTCCAAACGAGGTGGCGCGGTTGTGACGTATTGGGGTCGCAGCAGGGCGCCTAGGGCGCCCTTTCCATGACCCCAGAAAGAGCTCCGTTTCGGAGCTCCTTCCTGGTTTGGTCCGCTGGGCGCAGCCTTCAGACAGCTGTGCCCAGCGGACCAAAGGAGAAAGGAGCCAAACAGCCCCTTTCTCCTTCTCCCCGCCGCCACGGGGTGTCCCCCTTTCCAGGCTGTGGGGAAGGGGCCTTTTGCCGCTTCCCCACAGCCCAGAAAGCGGCGGATTGGGGCTTCAGTGGCTGCCGTTCTGGCCGCTGAGGGCCCGATCCGGCGGGGAAAGGTGCACCTACAGGCCGCCCCAAAGGGTCTGTAACACGCCAAAGAACCTCCAAAACAGTCTTGCACCCTGGATACTTCATTTAAAGTTCAAAGTAAAAACCAGAGTAGATTCACCAGCTGCTACTAGACAGAATTCATGCTTCAGTGGGAAATGAACAATTGAAGAAAGAGCCAGTTGCTTATTAACAGAACTCATGATTTACATGTTTAGTCCTGAATATCTCCCAATAAGGAGAAACTCTGCCTGAAGGCCAAAAAGAACCAGCTGCCTGATGATCGGGACAACATAGAACTAGACAGATCAGCGGCTTGACTCTTGCCATGAACAGAAGAACTTGGGGAACATGAATCTGAAACTAGACTTCTGTTGGTGATTTACACCCACACAAGGATCACTTTCATCAATTTTTTGAAAGTGAGCAGTGGTGAGCCTTTTGCAGGCGAGAGCCATGTGCATCACCTGAGCTGAGCTAGCCTACTGTTCTCTGATCAGTGCTTGGTCAAACTGCCTGGGGAATTCTTGTGATCCAATGAAATAGCTTTCCCAATTTCTGACTCACATCCGGTGGAATACACTAACACTTGGCCAGTGCTAATGTACTATTCAACTGCTAGTTCAGTCAGATTTTGCTATGGAAAGGCAGGGGTGCCATCTGTACCTGTGGCAGGAAAGTGTCTTGTTTCCCAAAGTATTCCAAAGTATCTCAAAGTACCTCTGGTTCTGCTGATTTATTTGAGATCATCTGTGCTTGACTTTTCTAAATTGTAGGTATTCTCCTCCCTGCATTTCATTCTTTACATCTCTTTGTCAACTGCTGGATAGCAATGCAGTACAGCAGGAGAGGGAAACTTTAATGAGTTTAGCAGCCAGTCCTCCATTCCTGAGACTCCACAGGCTGCATTGATTGAAAAACAAAACAAACCCCAAAAACAAAAGTGGATTTCCACTTTAGGTTTTGAACAAAAAGGCTTTTAAAAAGAATGCCAGTACATGGGAGCCCTGCAATCTATTGAAAATGTGATTTCTCTTTTTCTTGAAACTTACAGGAAAGACAATTAAACTTAAAAAAACCCAACAACAACAGAAAAATGGCAGCCTGTGAGATGTGAGGGAGAGTTTGTAAACTGAATCTTGGGGACAATATGCAGACCCAAGGTTATTCTTTTCCCATTTCTGCAGAACCCTACTGGCTCAAAGGGAAAACCTATGGCACCCTGCAATCTGACCCAACTATAGTTGCCATTCTGCTATACTACTATGCCACATGCTGTTGGGAAGTCCCCAAGCAGGATATGAATGCCATCATGCTCTTTGTAAAAGAGGAAATAATTCAAATTTATTTATTTATTTAATTTATACCCTGTTTTTCTTCCATATATGGTCCAAAGTAGCTGGCACTGTACATTAAAACAAAATCGCTAAAACTGTCTGTAACAAAAAACTTTTAAAAGCATTGGACAACAATCCACTTCAAAACATTAATTTAAAATTACTTAAACATATATGCCCAAAAAATGTTTAAAAGATAAAAGGTCAATGTGCCCTTTTAAAAACAAAAACAAAAAAGGGGGAGTATCTAGTTATTGTCACATAGCTTTGAATGTAATGTGTAGAATCAGCCAGATGACAATGAGAGACCACAAGCAGCACAGGGATGAACATGAAGATTTTCATACCAGCGCTTACTGTGGGGTAAGTGCTGTAAAATGCCTGTAAAACATTTAGGAAGTGTATGTGTCCGAAAGCCTGACGTGCTTCCTAAATGACAGGGAACATCCCCTCACCTACAGCATCCCTGAATCATTTGGGGAGCAGTGATTTCCCATTAGCGCCCCCTGTTCCATTGGCCACTACATGGCTGTGGAAGAGGGGAGACAGGAAAAAGATGAATCTGGAGGGGGGGGGAGATGTTTTTTTCCCCATAGGAGAACATGTTTAAAACATGTGCAGTTTTTGAATACATTTCTGCAGCAGAGAAAATATCATTTACGTTATCATTTCCTGTCTGTGGAGATGAATAATTTAAATAAGCACATCCCTACAACATTCTTGCCATGGTTAGTGAAGCTGTCTGAGGATGAAATCTAATTCCAAAATAAGGAATAGCTGAACACTGGGCAGAGGAGAAGTGCTTCAATTGATGCCACATTTCAGGTAGGAGTGTCTATAGCTCAATGGGCAGAGAATGTGCTTTGCCTGTAGCAGGACCAAGAGTCAATCTGCAGCATTTCCAGGTGGGATTAGGAAGGGATCATGCCTGAAACCCTGGAATGACCACCAATCTGTGTTGACACTATAAGGCTAGATGGACCAATGTGTCATGGCCAGCCAAGATCAGCTCTCGGAGGATGAGGAGGAGGATGAGCCTCTTCCAGAGCAAGGGCTGATTGAGGCAACGCCAGGTGCTGTTCCTGCCCTGCCAGGTCCCAGCTGTGATCCTCCAGCCCCAGAGAAGGAGGTTCAACCAGGTCCTAGTGCCGAAGAGAGGCTTCCTTCGGTACCCCAGCCTAGTGGGGACTTTGGAGAGGATTGCCGAGAGGCAATTAGCCAACCAGCCTCAGGTGGCACGAGGGAGAGTTTCCCTTACTTAAGTGGGAGAGAGACTAATGCTGGTTGCTAGCGTTTATTGCATGATCCCTCGGTGTGATTGCTGCTAGCACTAGCTCCTAGTATCTAGATTCTCTGTTACCTTGACCTCGGACCGGACTTCGTTATCTCTTGGCTGTTTTGACCCTGGACTGTTTGACTATGCTGTTTCCCGGTATCCTGACTTCGGCTTGACTTTCGGAACGTTGGAATCTCTGGAATCCTGACTTCGGCTCGTATTCTTGACCTGCTTCTTTGCTGGGTCTGCTTTACTTCCACTGAACTAAAGGCTCTGTTATCAGCTACTGTCAGTGTTGCTGGCAGCTTTCCCGGACATAATGGTATGATCCAGTATACCCTTTGTCCCTCTCTGTTCACTGCTGAGGGATTTGAATCAGATATGAGGCACAACTAATATATTTTGTTTTTAAATATATTTGAGAGTCTTTTCCTGGAAGGTAATGAAGAACAATGTGAAAGCAAAAAATGGGAAGCATTGAAAACATTATCAATAGGCCATATCATCTTCACGCTATGTGGTATTGATTTTGCTCTTTTGTTGGTAATTTCTATGACAACAGTGTGTAGAGTCAATCAAATGTACCAAAATAATATTGCTTCAGAAGACAAGCTGCAGAAATACAAGACTATGACAAAAGGAAACCCTTTCATCCTTCCTAAATTGTCTGTTATTATTGTATATTACAGTTACTAACTGCAACATGCTCCTTTAGAGGTGGTAAGATTTTATTGAAAATTCTCAATGTATTTCAAGCAAACCACCTGTTAAGCTGGTGGTCTAAACTGGATTCATGTTTGCACTTTTGCAACCCTGTGCCTCAGGAGATAAAGTATAACTAGGATTTAGGACCACAGTGTAAAAATTGTAGTCAAAATAAATTGACTTACTGATATACAAAGTTTCACATAGAAAATATTGTTACTTTTCTTTTTCTTTTTTTTTTATAAAAGTAATATTATTAAGTTGAGAAAATGAAAAACCATAGGGATTCATATCCCAAAGCAATTACTATTATGCTACCATGCAACAACTCCTCATAGCCTTCATCAACTATCCAAAGGACTTTCAGGAGCATGCTTTAAGGCAAGAACATAATAAAAATCCTGCTGGGTCAGACCAAAGGCCTGTCTAGTCCAACATTCTGTTCACACAGTGGCCAACTAGTTGCATATAGGAATAATAATAATGTTTATTTATATCCCACCTTCTTCCCAGTAAGGAACTCAAAGCCACTTACAAACCTAAAACAGTCCAAGTTAAAACATGATAAAACATGCAAAATACAAGCTTAAAAAGAATTAAACAATTAAAACAATTAAAAACATTACATTATTAAAATTTAAAGTTTAAAGCTCTTTAGAGGGAGGGCAGTGGGCAGAACATTCCCTCCCCTTCATCGGAAAAGGAGGAGGAGGAGGAGGAGGAAACAGGAGCCAGAGGAAGGATGCAAAGGGCGATCGGGGGTAACGGAGCAAGAGGAGGAAGGAGCCAGAGGAAGGATGCAAAGGGCAATTGGGGGTAAAAGAGCAAGAAGATTGAGCCAGAGAAAGGGTCAATTCAGGGCAGGTCAGAGGGAGAGCAGGGAACGGAGCAAGCCTCCGTGCAGCTTTCTCCCTCTTTTTGTTTTATTTTTTTATTATTGACAGACTATGCACATGCTTTTTGCTACTGGTAGATACATATATAGATAGAATGTGTGTCTGCTTGTGGTACTTTCCCTTTCATTTGCTCCCAGCATGCACTTTGCTTTTTTCTTTTATATGCGAATGCTACAATGTGAATGTTACAAATGTTTCTCTTTCAGTTTGGCAAATAGATACAGAATGCTTCTGCTACATATGTGTATTCTGGGGTGGCAATGAGGGAAAGCAAAGAACGCAGTGGAGGCAAACGAAAGTGAGGAATTATTATTATTATTATTATTATTGTGATAGGAAGAGGATGCATGGTGCTTCGGAGGTAGCATTGGGTTGGAAGTGAAGTGAAGGCTGGAAGGCTGCGGAGACCCATGACTTTGGGGGAGTCACACTCTCTCAGCCTCAGGGGAAAGGCAATGGCAAATCTCCTCGGAACCAATCTTGCCAAGAAAACCCCAGGATGGGGTAGTTTTAGGGTTGTCATAATCTGTAGTGACTCAAATACACACAATGCACACACACCTGGAGGTTTTTAAATTTGACAGAATATGTGCACACTCCTGCCTGCCCAATGGCTGCAGGAAACGTCACCTATGATGAAAGCAGAACTAAATTTGATTGACAGCAAAGGCGCCTTCATTTTAAATCGATTTCACCGCAGGAGCTACAAGGGCATTCAGGGTTAAAATACTCTGATTGAGGTAGTGGGCACTTGCTTCTGGAGGGATTCGGGGGGGGGGGGGACTGAATCTTCTCAGTTCCATCCAGCGCAAAAAGGTCAGTCTGAATGGGACCTGAGAGAGATTTGCCCAAGGTCACCCACTGGGTTTCCATTTGTGAGTGAGGATTGGAACCCTGTTCTTTCAAAGTCCTAGACCAAAATTCAAACCACTATGCCACTCTGGTTATCTGTGGTCTATTGGGTACTGGGTACCCTTGTGTCTTTTCAATGTGTTGGGCCAGCTCTGATTCCTGGACACACAAATGTGATACAAACAAATAGATGTAATAACAAATTGTGAAGAAACAGGTAGAGAGTGATTAAAAAGGTAGAGTGACCAATGCGCTCTACATGGGACAACACTTGTACCGCACTCAGGTGTTTCAACTGGTACAGAATATGGTAGCCAGACTGGTCTCAGGAAAATCCTATCTTAAAGTGGCTACATTGGCTGCCTATCAGCTTCTGGGCACAGTACAAGGTGCTGGTTATTACCTATAAACTCCTACATGGCTTGGGTCCAGCTTACTTGAAGGAATGCCTCCTCCCATATAATTCTTCCTGCACTCTCAGGTCCTCTGGGAAGAATTTACTGCAGTCAAGGAAAACCAGACTGGTGATGACTTCCCAGAGGACCTTCTCCATTGCCGCTCCAAAAATCTGGAATGACCTGCTTGAAGAGACTCACCAAATAACCTCCCTTGAGGCTTTCAAAAAGGCGATAAAAACAGCCTTCCCAGACTGACCTTTGTCCAAACTAGAACAAGTCTGATTCTTTGATTAAATCTCACCACTGTCACCATGTGTTAATTGATTTTAACTTGTTATTGTGATCTATATTTATATATGGTTTTATTGTGGTAATTTTATTCAGGGAGGGAGGGTGAGGGTTGAGGGATCTGGGGGTTTGTTTTGTTTGATTATTTTGTATTGTATTAACCTCTGTTGTTACCCGCCTCGATCCCCAAAAGGGAAGAGGCAGGATATTAATAAATACATTATTATTATTATTATTATTATTATGAATGGGGAGGGACAGAAATTGACCTCGTAAGTAACGAGTTACAAGCAGTACAGTTACATATAGATAGTTACTTTTTTGGTAACAGAGCTCCATTTCAAAAGTAATGTAATGAAAAAGTGTTCAGATTACTTTAGTGGTGTACTAATATTGGTTGTCATTTTCAAAAAATATATTTTGAAGGGCATTTTTAGAGGTATTTTGGCAAAATTAAAAGATAAGCTTAATGAATCTGGAGATTTTTCTCAAAAAAAGTAATGTAAAGTAATAGAAAATTAATAATTAGGTAAACAAGCAATGCAGCTAGTTAACTTTTGTTTTTGTTTTGTTTTTTGTTAGCAGGGCAATAAATAATGGCCATGGGTCACTTCTCAAACCTTGAAATGAATAATGGAACAAATCATTTTTATAAAAAAACCCTTTCCAAGCTCTGAAGCACAGTGGTTGTGGTGGCTCACAGGACAGCAATGGAACCTTATTCCCAGGCACTCCAGTGTTGTTTCCTTACTTTCATGCCCCCATCAATCTTTTTAGTCAAAGTTAATAATAGGAAGCATAGTGTGAGGACAGATCTGTCTGTCTGATTTGATCATCCCATTGCTGCCTGATGCATGTCTCTGCAAAACTGCTGCTAAAGAAGTGCCCCTTCTTTGCAGATATCTACTGACCCAGACCTGTGTGTACAAGTCATTCTGCTTCTAATGTAAGTGGGAGTTTGGAATTGCTGGGTTCAACCTGTGTATGGAATGCACTGTCAGGATCTACTGCTGAGTTGCAAAAGAGAATGCAGATTGAGGAGGTAGGGATGGGAAGATAATCCAGCCAAGTACTTTCCTTCCTTAATTCAAGACCCATCCCAAGGTTGAATGAATGTTTTCTTTTAAAAAATATGGTTCTCCTTATTAGAATCTCATCTTGATCTACAATTTAGACCAATTAATTAAAATGTTTATTTACAAAAGTAGGAAAGTAGAGCCTTAAATAGAAATGGAAAGGTGATATCTTGATGTGCTGTTGTAGCCAGAAGTTTTTTTTTTCTCCCTCTCTGAAGCAAAGCTCAAAACATGCTGGGAAATTTGTATGTCTGAAGACACTTCCTCAGCAATGATTTTCAGTCTGTAGAAGTGCCACAGGTTTCAATTTGCTATAAAAGTCAAAATCAGAAGATCCTGCCATCTGGATTAAATGTTTTTCCTTCTTGTGTTCTCCCTTTTAATATCAGTCTTTTTGTAGCTTCACATGGAAAGATCTTCAGGGTTTGTTCACTTTCTGATCAAATTACAGTAACATGGCAAAAACAATTTTCTATATTAGTTACATTGTCATAGAATTTTAACAATTTAAAACAGAAATATTTTCTTTCCCCCTCCCTCTGCTGCTAATATGTTTTTATTCAAGAGTGAAGTTTAATTTTGCAATGTAGGAAGATAACCTTGTGTTTACAAACTGTTATCTTCTGACATGATAAGAACAGATTCCTGAACACATATCTGATCTTAAGGTTTGAGATTTAACACTGACTTTAAATGAAATAACATTTCAGGCACCTGGTGCTGAGATGGTTAAAAGAAACAAAATGTAGACACTGACAAGCAGAAACAGCCACACACACTTTATTGTGTACTGTTTAGAATACATGTGTTCTTTTTTTCTATTACTGAAATTAGCAAAAATATTTATTTGTTTCTGTATTTGTCTTGATCAGTATTGTGGCTTATCTTTTTGATGAGAATGGAATAATCATTTTTTCACAGTATGATTATTTTATGAGAGGGTACATTGTGAAATATATATATGAAGGAATGGGCATCTTGTGCTTCTCCAGATATGGCTAAACTTCAATGACCATCAGCTCTAATGTAGACAATGGTGAGAAACACTGGGAGTTGCAGGCCAAGAATATCTGCCATGCCAACTTGGCTTACTCCAATGAAGGCATGGAATCAGTTCTTGCTATTTAGAGGGCAAATTTGATCGGATTTGCAGTCCAAAACACCCGGAGGACAAACTTTTCCTTACTTGAAAAAGGTATGAGGTGCATTTTCAGTCATTTTTGCCACATACTGTGTATTTTTCCCCACCTTCTCCTCCATCTTCCCTTATCCTCCTTTTCATGTTGTATTCTATGTATCAATAAAGATGTATGTTGCATTCTGAACTTCCTTATTCTCTGCCAATTATTGCTAATTATTTATTGCTAGAGCGTGTTTGCTTTGACACGCAGTGCTTTCAATGGTAAAATGAACAGCTGCATTTGGGCTCTCTTTTCCACCAAGGAAATAAACTTTCAGGGGTGTAAAATAAGTCAGTCCTCCATGAAAACCAATTAACTAGATAGCTGAGAGGACCAGTTTTAATTCCTACACTGTCTGCTAGTGATAAAAATTAAGCTACAGTAATGTGAGATGGCCTGGAAACACACACTGAACATGATAATATACAATATATTACATTTTGAAAGCGGTGAGGACATGGCAAGGTTAGTTTGTTCCCTTTAAATATTTATACTCTAAATGTTGAATTAACTCAAAGAATTTTTATTTTCTTGGGTACACATATCCCTCACAGGATTTCTAGCTAACTTTATGAAATTGTTTGATAATACATATTTGGATGAATTACAGCATCTATACATTGCAAGTGTAGTCATACTGCTTGGATGATTACTTTTAAATGATCTAGAACAGAACATGAACTGCTTATGCTCTCTAATTTTAAACGATAACACTTAATTTTGTTTCCAGTCCATGCAATTTGTAACCATTCATTCCTCCTCTTCATATTGTGTCTCAAGCAGACTTGGCTAACCTCAGCTAAGGCAGTTCATACCATACAAGAATGGACTACTGACAAGCTTTCAGACACAGGCTTAAATCACTTTATCAAAGCAGTTTCCCCGAAATTTAAGTAAACATGCTCATAAATAGCTTTCTTTCTCTGTACTGTTTTCAGAAAGGTTCCTTTCCATTAACTTTATCTTTGTGGATGCAGTCTGTTCAGTACTAAAAGATGTATGCAACTTTGGCACCTATAGCAGCATTATTATTGAAGTCTCAAGAGGTATAATAATCTATACACATATTTGATTATGGAGGGTGTGTGTGCACACATGTGTCCATCAAGCTCATGCTGGAATTGAAGCAAAGATAAAGTTATGCTTCCACCCTCATTTTTTAATAGTTTCATCTCTAGATGCAAATGGATAGAAAGAAAGAAAAATCTCAGCTTCAAAAGCAGCAAACTGTTTTTGTAGGCTTCTAAGTCAGATAAAATTGTATTTTCTTTTTTTTAAAGGAGCCTGGTGTATTGCCAAGACAAAGCTTGGAAATGTTACTTTTTTGGTGTACAGTACAACTTCCAGACTCCTCCACCAAGCATGGTCACTAGTGCTGCTGACTGGCAGATTCAGTGAGTTGTAGTGAAACCATCCTCCTGCCCTAATAATTTTTTAAGCCTTGTGTCAAGGTGACATCCTTACCTAAAATCTTCAATTAAAATGTCCCTCTTCATTAAGTTTCAGGTGTCTCTCTGATTTCAGCATAGCAAGACTGGATAAATAGTGAATATACTAAAATGTGTGTGTGCCTTTACATTGCCTGTTGACTGATGGTGACCCCTTGAAATTCACAGGGTTTTCAACATGTTCGCTGCCCAAGGCCATTTTAGAGCCAGGAGAGGCCTTTTTTTTTTCCTTTCTTTTTTACAACAGGAAGTAAAAAGGAATTGATTTCTGTCACACACCTGCATGCCCTATGGATATTAGGCACACCTGGGAGCATTTTTGGGTATATGGTGGGGTATGGTGATGCGTTGTGGTCCTCCCACTTCTGGATACCTCACTTGCCTTAGAAAAAAATCCACTTGGCTATAGTTTTAGCCAGAGAGAACCAACCTGAATGCTATCACTTGATTCTTCAAGGCAGTCAGATCGAGCCAGACTTTGCCTTTGAGCCAATTCACCAGTTGTCTTCAATGTGAGCACTCTCTGTGCTTCTTTTTCTTTGACCATAATCTCAGGTTATAACCTTTGGTCTTGTGTCTGCTTCAGATCCCTCCTCTTTGACTGTCTTAGGCTTGAGTCTTTTCCCCTTTGCTCCTCCTTTGCCTCCCTCTACTGCCCAACCCATCTTTTGCCTGAGACTCCTTCCATGTCATCCTCTGTATCTGGTGCTTAACCACAAAACTAGGCCAAATCCAGAGGGTTATATGAATTTTATCAAAATCAGAGAAATTATTTCTGCCCTTCCTTGAATGACTTAACAATATAAAGAATAATTTTATAAATGGCATCCAGCAGTATGGGTGAGCGTCATGCTTCTATTTCCATGACCTTTCTCTGCCTCTACTGCAAATCCCTTGGTGGTGATGGTTGCAGGGGGAAATGTCAGATTATCTCTAATAATATTTGGTATTTATTTGGCACACACCACTTATTTGTACATTATCTCAGTAGACATTTTATGAGCCTCCCAGGCAGGATAGTGCTGGTCTTCTATTGGAAATGGTGTTGAGTCGAGAGGATAGCAGCTTGTCTAAAGCAACTTCAGGTTAGATTTTCTCATCATATATTTTGAATTCCCAGCTAGTGGATCACTAGTTTATATCTTCTTCACTATGCTACATCAGCTTTTAAAAATACTTTAAAAAATTGGCACTTTAGAGTGAACTGGTTTTGGTCTTGGTCCTTTGTGGATTAAATCTGATTGTTCAAAAGATTTCCTGAGTGGAATTTCTCTTAAAATAAGTTTCTGTTAGAATGACAATGAGCTTGTCATCTAAACCATTTCAAGAGTTATAGTGGTAGTTCCTTTTCCTCCTCCTCCTCCTCCTCCTCTTCTTTTGCTAATTGTCATCATTGCCATCATCCGCATCGTCTGAAAGCATAATGTAGGAATCTTGTGTGGTCTAATTGGAGAAATGTTTGAAATCACTTGTTTTAAGCTTATAAAAGGGGTAGTGTGATTTGGGGGACGGAACAAAATCTAAGATGGGTGAACTTTTAAAATTCCTGGGGTGCTAATTTTATTTTTACAGGGATTTGAGGAGTTTAGATGGTAATTTTATTTTTAAATATGAGATGGTTGAGGGGTTCCCATTCCTTACTTCACTTTTTAAACCCTCCACTCCAACACATGATAATCAGCACCCTAGTGATGTTTCTGGAACAGAATGTCCTTGGCAACAAGAGAACATCATAACACAGCATTCCTCAGGGGCATTCTCTTAGTCCCAGGAACACCGCCAAGCTGATGAAGTGGTGCTGAGTTTTTGTTTTCATTTTGAGAATGAGAAGAATGGGAGAGAGAGAGAGAGAGAGAGAGGAATTCATCACCCCCATTTAGAAGACCTTAGCCAGAAAGTTCTTAGAATTTGCTCCACAAGGATGCCTTTTATCCTCCTCTTTCATGATCACAGGAGTAATGCTGCGGAAGTGTGTGTGCATTTGGCATATCATGAATATATAAAGACTGGTGCTCCAGATTTGTGGGATGTATCCTAAGCATGTGATTGGTTTTTAATGCCTTATGTAAAATGGACACCACAGATGAAAAATTATCAAGAAATTAAGCATAAATTAAGACATGTTTTCAATACACATTCAGTTTCTCACTTGCCCATCATCTTACTGACAAAGACAGTTAGTTCCCTTACTTTCATTGTCTTTTGTACAGTGGGATTCACCACCCCTTGACCCTCAGAGGACAGTACTACCTCATTTTATATGTTTTCAAAGTGTTTCAGATAACAAACATTGAATCTGGATGGAGATGGAGTTCCCACCTCTCCCTCAAGTAGAAGGCCAGTTTTCACCTTCTGGAGGTTGAAAGACAATAACCTTCATACAAGTTTAACCATGGCCTTATTCCCACTACCAAATAAACCAGTTTTTGAGTCAAATTGATGAAGCTATTTAGCGCCAAATAGATGTTCACATTATTCGAGTAGCGATCGAATCTTACCCACTTCAATTTAATCCACTTCGCATTCATATTAACCAATGAATTGATTTAACATGGAATCGCGTCACAGGGCTGACTGTGCCACAGGGAACCAATTCAGATCCACAGTTTGTTCATACTAGAGCTGAATGGATTCATTGCAAAAGATATGGGTAATTCAGTGGATCTGGAAGAAGTGCTTTAAATGGGTTTAGCGCTGGGGGGCCCCTCACAAACCATGTCAGGGAAGGGCCATTTAAACCAGTTCAGATCCGCTTGCAAACCAGTTTATTATGTAATGGGAATGAGGCCCATAGCATACTTTTCCAAGAATTATACAACATCATGAAGTACACATTTCCCCTTGTCCTGCACAGTCCAGTCTTACTGGTGGCCTCTGTGATACTGGCAGTGCTAATCACAACCAGGATAGAGGAAGATGAGCATGAGTAGAAGCTGGGGGAGATAAATATAGGGGTCATAACAAAGGAACTGTTTTATGCTCCATGTAACAATGCTCTGAATGCTCTCCTGGAAGGATTAATTGTATCCTCAGAGAAACTGAAATTAGCAAATAAATGTTTGTTGGAAAGAATTAGATTGGATGTAAATTGAATTGAAATTCAGCTTGAATGGAATGTAGAGTTAGACTGGCCTGTACAAATCAAACAATGGAAAACTGTCCTAATCTCAATCTCTAATTTCTTTAAATGTGAAATACATTTGGTTCAGTAGAATTGGATACCATCACACCTGTTTAGAAAGATGTTGTCTATTTCAGTTAAATGTTGTAAATGTAACAGAATGCCTAATTTCATATATGTGGACATATTCAGTGGTTACCCCATTTTATTCAGATGTATTACAAGATATCATTTTTATATTGGCATATGTATACAAACACACATTCTTTTTAATTATATCATTGAGACATGGGGTTTAACTAACTGTCAGGGTGCTTGGACCTTGCGTGTGCTTTGTTGTTGTTGCTTCAAGTTTCTGACTTATCGTGACCTTAAGGTGGACCTATCATGGGGGTTTCTCACCAAGATTTATTCAGAGGGAATTTGTCTTTGGCTTCGTTTGAGGCTGAGAGAGCATGAGAAGCCCCAGTGGGCTTCCAGGGCCAGGTGGGGATTCAAACCAGGGTCTCCAAATTTGTAGTCCAATACTTAAACCACTATATCATGCTGGCTCTCTCTCTGTTGACTGTTGCCATAAAAACCTATACAGTGGTCCCTTGGTATGGATACCAAAATCTGTGGATGCTCAAATCCTGTAATATACAATGGGGTAGTAAAATGGTGTCCTTTATATAAAATGGTTCAGATCTTTTTGAAATAAAAAAACAATGTTTCAAGCCATAGATAGTTGAGTCCATGGTTATAGAAGGCCAACTTTATTTAAAAAGCTGTCGTCGTCACTGGTCAGAAGTTCTCACTGGTTCAGCTACTTATGAACGTGTATTGTATAGATGTCAAGGGGGCTGTACAAACAGCTCCTAAGGGGCGGCATGTAGCCGCCCCTTTACTGGCCTAATCGGGGCCAGGGCACCACATGCTGCAGCCCTGAATCAGTCTCTAGAGGGCAGAAAAAGGAGCCGCAAAATGCAGCTCCTTTTTGTGCCCTGTAAAAGGTGTCACAGCTGTGGTGGTGCAGCTTTGTGATGCCCTTTTGGCACTGCATCATCTAGATGCAGCTCCAGGGTTGCACCATGATGCCACACACCATCTAAAACAGTGCACGGCATCATGGAGCAAGGGGGAGAAGTCATAGCATTGCACATGCAGATGATCTGCCATGACTCTGCCCACAGGCTGGCACTTTATGCCCATCTGTACTGGGCCAAGGTCAAGAGAATTGTTTTGGTATCAATGTATATACCTAACTCATGTTCATATCCTTTTTACACCCTACTTTCATCTCTTTTTTCTTTTCTCCCCCCTCCCTTTTCTTTATAATCCAATTCAAACTTTTTAAAAAGCCGATACTGTGACTGCTGTAATGAATGCTACAAATCTTGGAGAGGTTACTTTGCTGAAGTCCAAATGTAACTTTTGCAAGCACCAGTTTTAATTTTGGTCCACTCCCTTAGGACATTACCTTTTCAATAACACACCATATTTTCTCACACAACATGGGAAATGGTATAACTGAGTGTTTTTAAAGAGATGAAGTGTTCCTTATGGGTGGTAATGTATTGCCTAGCAACCAATTGGCTTCCCTTTTCAAAGTAAGAACACAGCAGCTTTGTGACATTAAATTACTCTTCTGATAATGTATGCCTAAGTCTCTTGTGCACAGTTGTATAGCAGGCAGAAATGTAAGAATATAAAGCTACTGCTAATATGGAACATTTTGACATTTTCTTGATAATGAAATGAAGCATAGGTTTTGCTGCACACTTTCAATGGATGGCCCCCATAAATCTGTAGCCAGAGGTCTTGATCCAATTGTTAGTTGCAGCTAGTGTAGACTCAATGACGGAATGGACTTTACGTAAGAGTGAATCACCATAAGTGATTCATCACATTCATCACATTCCCAATTGTTTCAATAGGTTTATTTGACTAAAGTCAATTGGATTTACACCATTGTTGGTGTATGTCACTGAGTCAACTTTAGAAGGCATTACAGAGATAGAACATGTCAAATGTCACTTTTCCTTCCAGACAGTGAACTTTTTTTTTGAAATTTTGGTATGGTATAAAAGCTGCGTGCAATAAAGTTCTTAGGCTTCAGTCCTAATGTCACTGCATCTCAAGCAGGCTCAGAAGGTCATGAAAACATTTTGGGGTTTTTTTTGTGGAAAAACATTTCAATGTGATGTTGACAGGACTTGGAAGACTGGATATGGTTGATCATTTCTGACAGAAAACCATCCTGCACTTTTTCAGAGCTGTTCAGCAATATGGCATGCTGAGAGTTGCTCAGCTATATGGTATGCTGAGACCAGCCATGCAAGATCAGCAGGAGAAATGTTGCTTCATGTCGAAAGAGAAGTGGTTGAGCCCAGGGCAGGAAATAAGGAACAGGCTCCAGTTTGTTCTGACATTAAGAACAAAGGCTACAAAAATGGGGAGGTGGGAGATCACATGCGGTCCATGGGGATTTCCACTCCATAGATGTGTTGCCACCCCCATGTGTGAGCAAATATGAACTTACTGGTTCTGAAACCAGAGTTTACTTGTTTTGAAGTATTATATCTTCTAAGGAGCCTTGGTTCAAATGAGATTCTAATACATACAACATTGTGGCTGGATAGAATAAAACTCCTCTGGAGACTTTTCTATGTGATGTGTGTGCCAGATGTCCACAAATATTTGAAAGGAGAAATATAATGGAAGACTGAATCTATTAACTGAGTAATCTATTATCTGAGTAACCAATTATCTGATAATCTATTACCTGTGTGAGTAAATTTTGAACATATAGAGCCAGTAACTGGGGACAGGGATGTAACAAACATATCCACAATTGAATTGATTACCTCTTAAACTGTAAAGATAATCAAAAAGATTAATCTGAAAGAGTCTTCATTATCAGCAATGGAAAATTTCTTAGGATATAGCTTTGAAGATCAAACTAACTAATTATGCTTGGCATGTGGCAGACAATATGACTATACATGTACGGTATGTTTATTTATATGCTGGAAAACTGGCATTTAATTCTAATGATTTTTGGATGTAACATTTCAAGATAATAATGACTGACATATCAGTCTTATAGTGTCATGATTTTGCTTTTTACAGCTTATGTTGTTAATATTATAGCTATGAAAACAGAATATTAAGAAGAAGCAAGCATAAATGCAGTGCTTGAGCCATCAGATGTAAATCTGGTATATAGAAATTTATCTGCACACTCAAGGGAGTAAGCCCTACTAAACCTAATGGGAGTTATTGAGTAGACATGTATTGCACTTTAAGAGATCTTTAAAATCAGGCCCTATTTTCTGTTTGACAGACTTCAAGCATCTGTTCAAGTATAACAAATATTTTTGCTCTCTGTTCTCTACATGTGTCTTGCTGACATAAATAGGTCTAAGCAACTTTGTAAACATTACTGACTTGGTGGTTCCCCCCCTCCCCCCTTGTTCCTGTTGTTATTTTCAGGTCAGCACAACCAAAGAGTGCATGCCATTTGAACACACACATACTTTAAAAATCTAGTTTCATGATTCTATAACTGAATAGGGCATCACTTGCAAACAGTATGAATTTATGGTCCCAAAAATGCAGCTTGAAAGAGTTTGTGATATAAAAGTAGGGAAATAGGGGTTTGCTGAACAAGAATCCACAAAAACTGAACATGGACAAAGTTCTGCAAAAGTTTCAGCTTAGGACTTTATCACATGAAGCTGTTTTGCTGCTAAAATAGCATTGTTTTCAGAAGCATTATGCAAGTGTGATTGCTGTCTTCCCTATTGCATTTTAGGGAGTGTTTCCAGCATTGCAAGCTTCATTCGTTCTACCAGCTTATCACACACAGCTTTTGGGACTGTCTATTCATTACTTCCTCCGAGACATTATCCCCACCCCTTTTTGTATATTGGCACAAAGGTTCACACATGCCCAGATGGTTCCCCCCCCCCCATGTAGAAATATAAAATGAAATGAAAACAGCCTTATGTTTAAAGAGATATTTTTTCCTTGGGGGAGAAGCTTCCTCATTCAAGATAGATTTGATTAATCACTGGCAGATGAAAGCCAGCAGCTAAGGCACAACAGTAGCAGGAAAGGAGGTCATTAAGGGAGATTTTGTGTTAATGAAAAGAAATGCTATTGAAACAGTATTCCACTGGGAGAGGGCTCACATCATGTGACAATCTCCAGCCAAAGATGTGATGATCTTGTTTTGTGTGATACGTGTGCCTGAGCATCCTCCTCTAAATTATGACTTCCAGATGTGTTACACTACAACTTAGTCCACTATTCAATCAACATGACCAATAGCCTTCTACCTAGAGTGGAGGCTGTAGTGTCACACTTCTCGATGACTCTCATAGGGCACAACAGTCAGAGATTTACACTTGCTTTTGACTAAATGGGATTGTGTTTGGGTGCCATTATTAATGTTATCTCTATGATGCCCCATTTGTGTATGCATCACTAATCAAGAAGGCTTGGCTCTGGGTTGTGGGGGCTTGGCCAGCTGCATGCACTTGGTGCCCCTCCAGTGCAGTCTATATATAACATATAATTAAACACATATAGGAATGTGCTGTTAATTATTGCCCAATGCAGGGGAAAGAAGTGTTCCCTACTCAGCAACATACATACATACATCAATTTTATTTGAGAGTATTTCAGAAGATTCATTTCAAATACACCCTTGAGCTCTTTTAGATAATATGGACTATCTTCAGCCTAAACCCCATGCTCACATCCATGGAAGGAGTGGGGGGGGGGGATGAATCAATGAAGGAGTATCTTCTTTAAATTGAGTGCAGTACTTTTCCTAATAAAATTAAATTTATTTTCACGAGATTCACCCATGGTCCAGAATAATATCCTCCTCAGAGGTTTAATTGTTGTAAATGCATTAAGGGAAGTCTCATCCTTGGAGCAGGCTTCTGGTGGGAAAAAAACAATTCATTGAAGTCATTGGGATCTGTAGCAGCCAAATGCCCAGAATGCAAAGCTGACAACTTAATTAACTCAGTTCTGGACTCCACAGAAGTAAGATCCTGATAGACTTGACCTCGATTGCTCTTCAACAGCCATTCTCTGTACTTTGAAAGCAATTCTGAGGAATACCATTTAATCACAGCCATCATTCTTGGTGGGTAGGAGTTAAGACTGACAAAACTATTAAGTCCTCCACTTTTCTTGCCTTACATACTAAGTCTCAACAATTGCTTTCAGCAACTAAAAAGGACTCAGAAAAACTAAGATAAATTTCTACACACCCATTATGCTTAGCCTAGGAAAAAGCTATTCAAGCTGCTCCAGCAATAATAGTTGTGTAAAGGAAGCCAGGTAGCTGTAAATAAGTTCTATCATCATGCATATTCTCCTGAAATGTGGTTATATAAAACAGGGGTTGAACAATTTTCTTTGGTTGTTGCCTCCTTAACTGTACTTAAAGTGAAGTTATTTCATTAACTGTTTTTAAACAAAAGGCAAGCTTATGTTTTGATCTGGCTGAATCTTGAATGTGATTTCTGTAGTTAAAACCTAATTTGGTAGTAAAATCCTTTGAACTGTTGAGTGTGTAATTGTATGAAAGCACAATTTTATTTGTAAAGTTCAGTATGGGGTACTAATGCTGAAGTGAAAACATATCTGTATAATAGTATGAAAACTCTGTTCATGAACTTTGTGTTCTCCACAGGACTGACAGCAGGACTGTGAGGGGATGCCGATAGGTTCTTTGTGTAATAAAGTCAATGATAATTTAAATGTATTATGCAATAATTCAGTAGTTAATACTGATCTACTCCAAAAGGCTACTTTACAGGTAGGAATGGTGCAGATATCTATTACTCAGTGGTGTGAGATTACACAGTTTTTTGAACACATATCCCAATGCAATTTGGTCAGAAATCTGTGCATTTCTAAGGTTGTATTGTTGGCACAAAACAAATATGGTCAAAAGATGCATACATTTAAAAAATGTGTATGGAAAGATATGTAAAGTGCACATAATCTGGCCTCAGAGAGAGAGAGAGAGAAAAGACAGCCAGCTTCATTAGACCTTGTCAAAAGTAAGAAGAGCCCTCCCTCCAGTCCATCTGCCATGATCCAGGCCTTGGAGGGAGGGAATGTTAAGGAAAAAGCAACATGGGATATACAGTAAGAGAAATAAAACTAGTATGTGAGAGTCAGAATGACTCAGCAGAAGCCAATAGAGAACCACACAGGTGTGAATGGTAAAGCAATTAACAGGTCCTGAGTGCCAAGGACAAGAAATGCATAGTGGATAATTGGATACACCTGACAATTGTTAAGTGGTCAAGGCTGAGATGATGAAATCATTAATTGTGGGATGAACAAGGAGAACCAATGGGATTGATGTACACGCCTACTGGGTGGAAACAGACAACAGTAGGTGGTACCATGATATGGCTATAATAATGACTATACATCCCAGTGTAGTTGTGGGTAGTAGTAGTGGATTGTAGAGTGAGGAGTTGAGTATTGTTTGGAGCTGTGTATATAGTAGAATAAAGTAGATCTTTTATATAAGACTACTGAGTTGTCTGGTGTCTTGGGTGAAGCTACAAGAACCAGCAGGACCCTGGTGAAGAAGGGTGAAGACTTCTGTGGAAGCAAGAGTGAGAAGGCTTGGAGAGTTTGTCGGGGTCTTCAGCCTGATCTCTGCAACTCTTGCAAAGATATAACAACTGGCCAAAACTGGTCAGCGTGGTGCACAACCAGGTGGTGAGTTCCAGGCCAGGTGAAGAGCCACAACTCCCATCATCCCTGACAGGGAAGACCCGCTGGACTTATACTCCTTCCCACTGCCATTCCCTTCTCCTTTTGTGTCATGTCTTTTTAGATTGTAAGCCTGAGGACAGGGAACCATCTAATCAACTATCTGTAAGCCACTCTGAGAGCCTTTCTGGCAGAACAGCAGGGTATAAATACAATAAATAAATACATAAGTAAATAAATAATCATATTTCATTCAAGAGGAGAATCTATACAAAACTGTTAAGTGTGGAAAACATACACAAATTTTGTATATTATTTTCGGGAAGTGGGGCAGGGGAAATGTACACAGGAATATGCAGGAATTAGAAAACAGACTTTGGCTCCAGATAATAATAATAATAATTTGTTTTATTTATATACCGCTATTCCTAAGATCATAGCGGTGAACTCTAATTAGCAAGCAAGCTAATTTTGCCCCCAACAGTCTGGGTACTCATTTTAGCAACCTCGGAAGGATGCAAGCCTGAGTCGAGCTTGGGCCCTTTGCTGGTCTTGAACTCGCAACCTTGTGGTTTTCAGTGAATGGCTGCAGTACAGGCATTTAACCACTGCGCCACCAGGGCTCCTATGTGGATTTGAATTAGAAGGAGTTGGGTGTTTGTAAAGAAGAGATTCAGCTTCACTGCTTCACATCTCCTGGTGTACTGATTACTGCAATACTTGTGTTAAAGGATAATCAGTATTGACTCATCCCTTTTGACCAGGTGTGATCTTTTTTCTAGAACTGACCGTTGAGTCCTACTGTTATTCATTGTTTCTTCAGTCTTTCATTAAACAACCTTAGGGATTATGAGGTTTCAATATTTCTTTAAATAGCTTCAAAGGCTTGTCCTGGACTGTCTCAATTTGTTAATATATTTTGTTAATATTTTTTAAGACAACATGAAATATGCTATTCATGCAGTAAAGGTCCCCAAACTCTTCCCTTTGGCTCTTTGATTTTCACTTTGTGCACTTCTCTTGAAAATAAAATGGAGGAGAGCCAGTGGGGTGTAGTAGTATGAACACTGGACTACACCTCTGGAGGCTGTGGTTTGAATCAAGCATGGAAATTCACTGGGTGACCTTGGGCTAATCATATTCCCTCAGCCTCAGAGGAAAGCAAAGACAAACTCCCTTTGAACAAATCATGTCAAGAGCACCCTGTGATAAGTTTGCCTTAGAGTAATCATAAGTCAAAAATGACTTGAAGGCACATAACAACAACAATTTTTGATGGATCCTGGGATACAAATAAAAACTAAAGATTCTGTCCACTGCTAGTCTAAACCAGAACTGCAAAAATGTACTTTTTGGACAAATCCCAGAATCCCCATGGTGAGTGCCAGGTAATGTTGGATGGGGTATTCTGAGCGTTGTTGTGCAAAACTTCCTCTAAACCCATAAGTGAATGCAGCCCCCTAACCAATTAGCCACTTCAGTCAAAAGGATATTTCAAGGCTCCTTCTCCCTCCCTGCCTCGCTCTCTTTGCCAGTTTTCAGGTTGGTGTAAAGTTTCAGTTCAACTTTTTAAGATATATATAAAAAAATTGGCAGCCTGAGGTCATGGATGAAAATCACCTGTTACACTGGGTTGCCCGTTATCTCAAAGGAGAGTAATTGACAGTGTGAAAAATTCACACAAATGGAAATGTGAGATTAGAGTTGACCTCAAGCAGATCAATTTGGTATAGTGCCAGTTCTGAAAGGTTTCAGAACACCCTGCTCCTGCTAGATTTCTTTTTTGTCAGGCACACTGTGCAACACATCATGCAAGCAAAACTCTTTGATTCCTTGAAGGGTTATTTTTTAAAGAAGAAAAAAACATGTAATTTTTAAAATAAACATGGAGCGGAGGATTTCCTCCCCCCCCTCCCTGCTGCTGCTGTTTCTCCCTTACATTATTTTCCATCAGGTAGTTATATTCTTAAAACAATTTGAAATGTTGTTTTCATTATAGTTCTTAATCAACTGCAATATGCTGCTGGGTGTTAATAGCATAATTTGATGGTGTGCATAATTTGCAAATAATCATTATGATTTCAGTGAAGCTCTCCTAGAACAGGTGATTTACAATAAAAGTCTTGAGACTAAGCCATACAGAATTCATGGACATCTAGTCCTTGAGATCTTAAAGTCTGGGGGAAAACAAATGGTGCTGTTTTTAATTTCAGACAAAAACATAATCAAAAATAAATAAATACATGATTTGCTTTGAAATACCAAAGTTCAGAATGTTAAGCTTTCTGGAGTAATGAATTTAAACAGATGCACATAAATGCACATGAGAAACATTTGCAGTATAATTAGGCATTTTGACATCAGCTGTAGACAATGAAGCTCAAAATGATAACAAACAAAAGTAAAAGTGCAAGTCTATAAAATGTGGAACCAATGTAGTATAGAGGTTGGGATGTTGGACTAGGACTGTGAGATCAGGGTTTGAATCCCTGTTCAGCCATAGAAAACCATTGTGAGACCCTGGGCAAGTCACACTCTCTCAGCCTCAGAAGATGTTAATGGCAAATCCCATCTGAATAAATCTTGCCAAGAAAGCTCTAGGAAAGGGTTGTTGTAAATCAAAGTCTACATAAATGCACACAACAACAACTTACAAAACCATATGCTATTATTGTAATATGTAAGTTGTGAGTAGTAAAAATTCAGCTGGTTGCAATCCAACCATATTTAGAGGACTTTATTCTGATTATGGGTAAAGGTAAAAGTTTCCCCTTGACATGAGTGTCTAGTTGTAACTGACTATAGAGGGTTGTGCTCATCTCCTTTACTAAGCCTTAGACCCAGAGATGTTGGAAGATGACTCCAGTGGTCATGTGGTGAGCATGACTGCATAGAACGCTGTTACCGTCCCACTGAAGCAGTACTTATTTATCTACTTGCATTTGCATACATTTGAACTGCCACGTTGGCAGAAGCTAGGATTAGTGACAAGACCTCACCCCATCACGCAAGACATGGGGCTTGAACTGCCAACCTTCTGACCATCAGAACTGGCATCTTAACCACCTATTTGTTTATTCTGTTCAGTGGAGAGCAGGACTGTGCTGGATGCATATGAGCATCATTCCCTTAGATGAACAGGCACACTAGATCCAGCACTTTGGCATGTGCAATGGTCTGAAAACAGATCTTCCATATGCTTGGGAACCCCATTCCCAAGTCAGCTAGCATTTCATTTGGAGATGTGTGAGTAGAAGAAATCCAGTTTTCATCTTCTTGACTTTTCTCTGTTTTATACACAAAGCAAACATCCAGAGAAGATTAAAATAGAGGTGAAACAGACAGCCAAAGGAAGTGGCTTAAATGATGCACACCTCCAAAGTGGCCAGAAGCTGTGCCGAAGCCATGCTCTCGTCCTTAGGACCAGAGCAAAAGGCACTAGGATAGTTTGACTCCTGGTGGCACTGGTCAACCCCTGCATCCACAGCCCAGCTTGGGAGTGGGCTATACAGACAGTGAGGTTCTGACCCACTTCCAGCCGGAGTGGACTTGGGCTGCTCTTTGTACCCATCTGTTCTAGACCTTCATTGCTGACTCTTTCCATTATGTAACATAATCTGGTCTATGATGACATCATCATCATCATCATCATCATCATTATTATTATTATTATTATTATTATTATTATTATTATTTTATGAATGTTTCATGTGTTTGTAATAGTGCAAAATAACCCTTACCAATATCTCCAGTCTAGCCACACCTACTTCATGTTATCCCTTCCCACTTTTAGCAGAACCTTTATACTGTATGTATAGTCATAACTAAGACTGGAACTACATTTAATCTAGTTATATATGGTGATATACAAGAACAGAGAAATCAAATGCACAAAAGAACTGAGAGAAGAAGCAATAAAAACAGAACAGGGAAGTTAGCATCTGGATAATATTCTTATTAATGTATTGAAGATGAAAATGTTCAGATGTGGCAACGGTTGCAGAAGCTTAAATTGGCTACAGCTGGAGTCCAGAGCAGCAGCCGGATGCTCAAGGTCAACTGAGCTGGACTAAATATAAATATGCTATGTCTTCAGTCTGAAGAGGGATTGGTGTCTGTGGTGCATAGCAACTTGTATATGAAGAGACTGGGCTTAGTGGTCACCTCATGGTAATTCTGTATATAAGCAAAAACACTCTGCTGTGGGAGTTTGGGAGTTTGAGATAGTGTGGTGTGTCAGTTGGTAAGAATTTTTGTATAGTGGTGATTAGCTCGTGTTATTTGAAACAAAGCAATAAAGCCCTCTTAGGAGTGAACTGCTGGAGAGTGACTCTTTGATCTAGCAGCTGTCTCTCCAGGCATTCTTCCAAACAAGCCGAAAGCTTGTATTTGTAGCTTCACTCTGTTCCTGGGTTGGAGAGATAACCTACGTCTTCATCCATTTGCCACCGGACCGGAATCACTGGCAAGATTCATCACCCAAATATCAACAATTCTCTATACTGCAAATTTAAGTTAACTGAGGTGGGAAACAGACCGCCCCTTTGGGGCAGCCTGCACCTGCCCCTTTCCCTGATGGATCAGGGCCTCAGCTGCCACAGCGGCAGCCCCAGAGGTCCCGATCTGCCGCTTTTCCTGTCCTCGGGGAAGTGGCAAAATGCCGCTTCCCTACGGCCTGGAAAGGGGTGTCCTTAGGGCTTCATGCCCCAAGGACACCCCAACCATGGCAGGGAAAGGGAGAAAGGGGCTGCTTGGCTGGCGCGGTTGTTTAAAGGCCGCACCAGCAATACACGCAGCCAAAGGAACTCCGAAATGGAGCTCCTTCTGGTGCCGCTGAAAGGGCGCCACAAGCGCCCTCCAGCGACACCAGGATATCACGTCCGCGCCGTGCCATTTGGCTGTGGTGCGGCCGTAATGTCATAATGGCAGCAACCATGTAGAAAGGGCGCCACCATTATAACATACTAGGGTTGCGGGGCGTCTGGAAAGGACACCTCGAGACAAACCTAGTACGTATCCAGTCCGGCGCTTTTCACTGGTCTGGATACCGCTTATGAAACTAGATTCCACCTAAATAACTAAACACCATTTCTCCATTTATGAGTAGACAGACCAAATCAGTTGTCAATACATAAATTCAAACCAGAAAATGAGGAAATAAAAATAAATAGTTCCCATACCTGGGATGAAACATTGTTTAGAATGGAGATTGCAGTCAGAAATCAGAAGAAGACTAGGGACATTATCACACAGGAAACTATGTGAGTCCATCCCAAAAATGGTTAAAGTGGTGGCATCCCAGAAAAACAAGCCCATTTGCTAATGGTTATCACACACAAGAGCACAACAAGGGGTTAAAGGCACATTAGTTAAGGTCAGATTTGAATTTGGGTATGGAAAGGAGACAAACAAATCCCCGTTGCTCACTTAGAAATACCTTTTCTGCACATGTTCAGAACTGTCAATTCCAAAAGTGTGTGCATTCACACACACACACACACACACACACACACATATACACATGCTCCAGGAAGGGGAGGGGAAACCAGGGGGGATCCTCTTTACCCCCCAAAGCCCCAGAAACTGTGTGAGAGGGAGGCAGAATGAAGCTGCTCTTTGCAAATTCCGTAAAACCACAATTACAGGCATACACACACATACGAGAGAGAGAGAGAGAGAGAGAGAGAGAGAGAGAAGGGGGGCTGCCTGATTCCACAGAGGGCTGATCCTCCTTTTCCCAGGGTATGTCTTCCATTTCTTCCTCCTGTCCAGGAGGACTTCCAAAGCGTCTTTCCTCTGCCTTCTTCCAGCAGCTCTTCCCTTAACTCGAGGAGGAAAAGCAGCCAGGGAGCCTAAAGAGGGGGGCTGTGTATGTGTATCTGTTTAAGGGGTGAGAGCATTCTCCTTCTTTGGCACAGCAAGGCACCCTGGGAAATGAAGTCATCTGAGGCTTGCTTTCCACACGGCTGGCATTACATGAAGAGAGTCAATTCACAAGCAAAATGGACATGTAAATCCGGTAGTTTTGCGGATTTACTTATTTCCTGATTGGCCTCACAGTCTCCCTGCAATCTCTTCTGACTGCATGCAGCATCATGTGAAAAGCAGCTGCTCATTTGTCCATAAACCTTGGATGACCCTGCATTGGCCCCACTTTAAACTTCCAAGTTTGCCCGGTGTGATAACATCCTAAGAACGGGAAGAGCAGCTATTAAAGAACGTAAAGTGTAAAGATATACAGCTCAGCACTAAAGTTAGAATCATCCAAACTATTGTATTCACTATTGTACAGATGTGAGATCTGGATAGTAAAGAAGTCGATAGAAAGAAAACCAACTCATTTGAGATGTGGTGCTGGAGTAAAGTGCTAAGGATACTGTGGCCATCCAAAAAGACAAACAAATGGGTCCTTAGGAAGATAATGGCTGAATTTTCCCTGGAAGCCAAGATAATCAAGTTGAGGATGTCATACTTTGGCCACATCATAAAAAAGGCATAACTCATTAGACAAGACAATAAATTCTTGAAAAGGTAGAAGGTAGTAGAAATAAAAGAAGACCATATGCCAGATGGATAGGCTCAATCGTGGGCCTGAATTTAAAGGACCTAAGCAGAGCTGCAGAGGACAGGGGGTCTTGAAGATGTCTCACACACATGAGTCAGGTCAGTTAACAACAAGAATAACAACAGCAACAACAAACTTGTGTAAACCCATTGATTCAATAAGTATACTGTTGTGAGATAAACAATAGGAATAACACCTATGTGGGTTCAGTACAGGGATGGGTGACTACACAGGAAGAAGGGGCCTGCAGCTCCACCCTATAGCTGAACCTCTACATCCCAATACCTTCTGGCTGAGTTTCAGTGAAAGACTGGGAGTTTGGGGTTGAGGTTCTATTGTACGTGTGTCCAGTTTAAGCTGTCTGGGCACAGTTTTTAGGTGGAAATTGTCTGAAAATAGGGCTGATTTTTTTTTTAAAAAAATTGTAGGCAGCTGAGCCCCCCCCCCCCCCCAAGTTAGCAAATTGCTTTAGGTGCTAAAAAGGGGGTGTTGTGGGGTTGAATGTGGCTGTAGGCCATACTAAAATAAATCTTGTATGCCCTTTCTTCCATATTCTGGTGAATTTTCCAGTCTAACATCCCCAAGATTAGCACTCATAGGTTTTGTTTACACTTGCCAAACTTCTCCTTCCAGACCTTCAGATGGTTAATTCTGTACTACAGTTTGTAGAATTCCTCAGAGTTTGAGGGAATTGTAGTTCAGAAAGTAACGTTTCTGTCACACTTGAACAACATCTGGCAAGATGGATGTGTTCTGTTTGCATTGTATTTTTACTTTTTCACACCAGAATTTATCCTTCCATCTGATTAAATTTAATTGCAAGTCTGATAGATTAATCATGATCAAATCTGTTCAAATTTGAAGATAATATTTTGATCAGTCACAAAACAATTATGATACCAAATATCTTCAGTGGCTCTAACAGGATAAAACAGGTTGGCATATCAGCTGGTTCAGTTTAGTGTTTATTTATTGTTCTTGACCTCTCTAGAAAGCCTGAGTTCATTCTGCGCTTTAGCTTTTCTGACTTTATCCCTACACATGTTCGCTATTTGTTTGAATTCTTCTTTGGTGATTTCCCCCCTTTTCCATTTCTTATACATGTTCCATTTAAAACTTAGCTCAGTTGAAAGTTCCTTAGTCATCCATCCTGGTTTCTTGAGACAACTCCCGTTATTCTTCTTCACTAGAACTGTTTTAAATTGTACCTTTGATATCTCCCTTTTGAGAAACTCCCATCCATACTAAACTCCCTTCTCTTTTAGTATTTCTGACCATGGGATCACCCTCAATACTTCTCTAACTTTACTGAAATCCGCTCTCCTAAAGTCTAGAATGAGTGTCTGACTATGCCTGGATTCTCCTTTCCACTATATAACAAACTCCAGGAGAACATGGTCACTCCTACCTAAGAATCCCACCACTTTCACCCTATTTACCAGGTTATCCTTGTTGGTTAGGATCAGATCTAAAATAGCTGACCCCCTTGTTGCCTCTTCCACCTTTTGGAAAATGAAATTTTCCAAGAGAGGAATTTGCTAGACCTTGAGGATTTGGCTGATTTTGACTTCCAGCAAATATCAGGATAGTTGAAATCAGCCATCATTATTACATCTTTCCTTTCTGAGTGTGTGGTCATCTGTTCTAGAACAGTATTATCCAATTCCCCCATCTGATTCCCACAATAATATCCCTGTTGTTTTTTTTCTCCTTATGCAGATGCTCTCCACCTGGCTGCCAGGATTGATGTCCTGGATCTCTTTACTAGTGTAGATATAACTGAAATATAAGGCTATTGCTCCTCCTTTCCTGTTTCGCCTATTTCTCCTAAAAAGGTTATACCCCTCTATTTCTACATTCCAGTCATGAGACTCATCCCACCAAGTTTCAGTGATGCCTGTTATATTATATTTGCTTTGTTGTGCTAGGAGTTCAACCTCATCTTGCTTATTTCCATTGCTCTGTGCATTAATGTAGAGACTTCTAAGACCATGTGCCCTCCCCCCCACTTGCTGCCTGTGCATGTTTTTTGCCTCCCACTATTGGGTCCTTGCACTGTTTGCCTTGTTTTCTCCATGACAGTTCAACTATTTTCTCCAGCTCTTTTGCCTTCCAGAATACTGTCCTCCCTCTCCCACATAACTCAGTTTAAAGCTCTCCTGATCAAATTTTCGAGACGAGTGGCAAAAACATTTCTGCCAAATGGCGTGAGATGCAATCCATCCCTTGTCAAAAGTCCCCCATCATGGAACCGTAGACCATGATCCAAGAATCCAAATCGTTCTTGGTGGCACCATCTGCAGAGCCAGTTGTTTATATCTGCTGTTTTCCTCTCCCTTCCTGGACCATGCCCTTCAACTGGAAGAAGAGATGAGATGCCAACCTGTGCATTCTGCTTTTTCAGCTTCCTACCTAGAGCCTCATAATCCCTTGTGATATTATGAAGGCTGTGCCTTGCAGTATCATTGGTTCCTAAATGGACCAAAAAGAAGGTGTATTGGTCAGCAGGCTTGACAAGTTTTGTCAGCCTCTCTGTCACATCACAGATATTTGCCCCAGGGAGGTAACACATCTCCTGAGACATTTTGTCAGGACTACAAACCACTGCTTCTGTACGCCTCAGCAAGAAGTCCGCCGCCACTACCATCACACACCCATGAGGCTTAGCAGCAACTATTCCCTGTGTTGGTACTCTCAGCCTTCCCTGCTCTGTCCCTGAAGTCTGTCCTGATAAGGGAGAGAGCTTCAAATTGATTCTGTAGCTGCCACTCTCCTCTGAGGCTGCATCTGCATTGCAGAAAAAATTCAGTCTGATGCCACTTTAACTGCCATGGCTCAATGCAATGGAATTCTGGGAATTGTAGCTTGTTGTGGCACCAGAGCTGTCTGACAGAGAAGGCTAAATGTTTCACAAAACTACAGTCCCCAAAATTCCACAGCATTGGCAGTAAAAGTGCTGTCAAAGTGGATTATTCTGCAGTATGGATGCAGCCTGAGAAACAGATCTGTACAAACAATAGAAATTTGACCAGAGTTTCTATGTAAATGTATTTGGGGACACTAGTTTTACATTTTCTTCATTAACCATAAAGTTGCCATAATAGAAACAGTAACCTCTTACTGTGCAACCCATATTCTTGACCGTATTGATAAATTTCATAGAACAAGTTCAAGAGCAAAATAAACACTTCTAAGTCTCATCAGTGCCAATGGCACCTATAAAGCATGCAACTCACTTCATCCCATCAGATTTCAAATGTTTGCCAGCAACATAGTGGGAATATTTCTCTCTGTGGGATTTACTTTCTGCTGAATGAAAGTGTTGCACACCTGCTAACTCACCACCTCACACCACTAGAACAGAAATTTAATTTGAATCCTATACTTCAGGTAAATGGATTTGTTCAGTAGTGAAGGTGCACATGGGTATGTTGAGAGGTGATTGCCAACTTTTGGCACTATAGTCTGTATAATAAAACTATTGCTCTTTTTCATTTCAAGCAGTGAACATGACATTGGGTCTCACTGAGAGGCAGTGATGTTGAATTATTGCTATAGAAGATAAGTAGTGTGACCAGAACTTGCACCTTTGTATCTCTACCTGTCTTGCCTCAATGAATTAAAAGTAGATAGCGTGCAATTAACAGGTGCATTCTGAAATCCTTGCTCAGTGGGAAGCCTATGCAGGCATATAATTAGCATTATATTCATACATGGCATTCACAATGTATAATTATGTCTACAACCTTTCAGATAAATATGCACCAGAGTGTTTTAAATATGCATAATAAAGACTCCTTGAACTGCCATAGAATCCAAAAGTGATAAAAAATGTTTTCAGGTTTTCTGTTTTTCCCATTTGAAACTAAAAATAATTAGTCAAGAAATAATTTTGATTCTTCCACAAGATCCTTGGGTCATATTATGTGACACTCAATATGTCCTCTTTCCTTTGCTCCTCTGCATCCTTTAAACAGAACGAAACTGACAAAGGTCTGTGGAGCTCACCTGAATTTCTTTTCCTGTTGCAAATGGTTCAATTGGTAAAATTTTATTTCCCCACCCCTTCAAAAAAAAAAAAAAATTGCTGGTGAAACCAAAGAGCCTTTTGTTAACACTGTCAGTCTCACTCAAGAGAATGAGTAGAGCTGTGGTAGTAGGGAATTAGGGCATTTACCCCCTACTTAAGATTTCTGCCATCCCAAATGAAATTTTCCTGCCGTTCCCAAATTTCTAGTTCTGCAGTAACTTAAAACTTCAATTGATCCTTTAGAAACAGAATTCAGACATCAAAGGAAAAAGGGCAGGCAAAGTTACCAAGGGAATGCAAATACAGCAAATGTAAGAGTTTAGATACAAACAGTTTTCACAGTCTCACTCTCTGCACTGCTATAAGTTTAGAAACTGAAGGAGAGTTTAATTCTAAAAGGTAAACAGTGATGAAAAGGGCAATGGGGCAGATACTGAAGAAAGAGGGTGAGTGTCTCCTGAACAATCTTGTTACCAGCCAGCAAAGGCTATATTACATCTCAGTGATGCTACATTGTTCATTAGACCAACATGTCAAAAAGGCAAGGGGAGAAGGTCTTTGACTGGACAATGAGAGGTTGCATGGTGGTAACATCAGAAGTGTAGAAAACATGACTTGGGTATAGGGCTAAGGGGCATTCCTATTCATATCCTTTTATCATAGTTTTTTTTAAAATGCAAGTTAATGAGAAGGGTGGTTTTCATTTTCAATTAAAAAAATAAATTGACAAGAAAACACCTTAAGGTCGTCATAAGCAGGAAATGACATGAAGACATGGAACAACAATATCTTAAAAGCCAGCCCACTAAATACCCTAAAGACACCAAATCCTATCTGATCTTGGAAGCTAAGCAGGGTAGGCTCTGGTTAGTACTTGGATGGAAGATTGGCAGTGAATACCAGGTGGTCTAGGCTATATTTCAGAGGCAGAAACTCACAAAACCATCTCTGAGTCTTACTTGCCTAAGAGAACGCTATTGAATTCAAAGGGTCACCATAAATCAACAGGCAACAGAGACACATACATGGGTGACAGAGAGTGTGAGTGGCTAGTGCACAGAAAATCAGGTGCTTGGAAAGTTAATGTGACTCCCCTCCTTTATATGCTTAGGGACCTTTGATACTAACTAGAGAAAGACATTATAGCATAAGCGTTTGTAGACTTGGAGCCTCTACAGATCAACATTATATGCCGGCTTGGGGGTGGCATGGGGGAGAGGCATATGCACACTGGATACCCCCATGCTTCCCCCTCACCGGTGTCATGCCATGTGCCCAACGTCATGGCGGGGGGCATCACAGAGCTCCATGGGCACAGTGCTTAAATGCACAAAAAGCCATGGCAGCAGTGGCTAAAGGTACCCTTTCTGTGGTGTGAAAAGGATCTGCTTTTTGTGACTTCTTTTTGCACCATGGAAAGGCCAGATTGGGACCGTGGCTTGCAGCTGTCACGGCCCCAATCTGGCGAGGAGAGGGGCAGCACAGAGCTACCCCTTAGGGGGCGTGTGTTGAACCTCTTGGTCTGCTTCCTCAGGTGGAAGGCTAAGGGGCAAAATGGATGGCCCCAAAGGAGTGGCTTGCATGCCACACCCCCAACCTGGCATTTTCTCAGCAGAAAGTCATTTCTTTTTGCAGTGGCAGCGGTTTTTCCGGGTTCCAGAAAACGCCGCATCACTGAAATGCTGCCACTGTGTGGTTGCTCGGGGTGGCTTCACGGTGTGTTCCCAGCATCTTGGGTGTGTGTGTGTCATGTGTATGCCACACTCCCAAGCCACTTTGTCTCTGAAATCTCCTCCCTTGTGAACTGACAGAACATCTGAGGTATTCTGATAAAGAAGGCAGCTAAGACATGGATAACAAAGGCAGATGGGAAGCCCATGAACATCTGATCAAAGAGGTTGAAATCTGTCTTCTTTTCAGAACCTTTACTATAGGGTTCAAGGAAAAGTCTTCATTGTGGCTAAGCTCTGAGAATTTCAACCAATTTTCCAAAATGCCTTTTTATGCACCCAGTACATATCAGAGAATAAAAGGCACTGAAAATCACAATTCAGCATTAATTGCTATAAAACTAAAGTGGAAGAATGAAATCCACACAGAAAAGCTATTTTCCTAGCAACTTTTAAAGATAGTAGATAATCAGACCTGGGAAAAAAGCTAGGAGTAAAAGGCATAGTCCTGGCAAAGTGGCGCAATCACACTAAAGATTTTTAGACACATCATGCTTATCCAGGACTTCTCCCATGAAGATCCAGGAATGGTCCAGCACCAAACCATTCATGGGGAAGTCCTGGAAATGGTTTGTTGCTGGAGTATTCCTGGTTCTTCCTGGGATAAATCCTGGATAAGTGCAACGTCATCCGAAAATCTTCAGTATGATTGTGCAATTATCCTGGGAATATGCCCCTTTCTTCCCCCATCTGATAATCTCCATAGTTAGTGCAAATAGATTTTTTTTTAAAAAAAAAATTGGAGCATTACAGTAATAAAGGTGTCTTTGAATGAATAATAAGAACCTGAATGTAATTCCTTTGCAAATAGGATGGCATCTAATAGTTTGTTGAACTCAAAATTATATGTAATATTTATAGATGTTTACTATCAATGAACCAAAACAAGCAGCACTAAAATCAGAGAACCATAAACGGTTATAATGAGTAGTGATTTCTGTTCGATGAGTTATGTGCGCTTTGATCCATTTATAATAATGCAATATATTCAGGAGGAAAGAACAGTTCGCTCTCCTGTTTCAAAAGGAAATTAGACAGCAGCAGACAGGACATAGCACAAAAATCTCTCCACAGTGAATGCACAATGTTCAGTTGATAAACAGAGATGCTTTGAATTAAAAACTCTCTGTAGGGTTAATGACAATAAAATGTGATTTTGTGAACAATTAAGTAATGGTGGAATATGTGCATAAAACTCTTTTCTCAGTAACACCAGCTGATGTGGAAAAACTATACAGAGTTTTAGCATCTTTAACTGGGAACCTAACCGCATTTTGACAACTTAGTATGTGCACTTATAATGATGCTTTGTAAACCATAACATATACAGAAGCCAACAGCTATCCTGTGACTTCCTGGCTTCACTTTCAAATGCTGCTGAAGAAGTGGAACAGTTGCAGGAAATTCAATTTGCAAAAGTTTTCAAAATCATGTATAGCATAAATTCTGCAACTTAGCATTTAGTTAAGACAAGTGGGGCTTATAGAGAGATATAGCCATATTTCAAGTAGCAAAAAACCTCTGTTGGGTGAGGTCACAGGTTCATCGGCTTCCTGCTAAGGCCAAGCAGATTCTTCTGGGAAGCCCATGAACAAAGCCAAAAGCTCATAGCTATTTCTAGCAATCAAGCCTGGCCCATTTGGCACAGTGATGTACCTCGCTCAAATGGTAAAGCATGAGGATGGTAAATTGTGCCATCCCATCTCCTTTTGGGAGGGTCCCAGTACCATTCACTCTCCATGGGAAGCAGCTGGACTGGGCCTTCAAAGTAAAAGGTATGCAGAGCTTGGAGAGTCAAGGCAGATGGTTGCTCAGCCAGTCTCATGGGCTGGGATCTGGACCTAGATGAGAAGTCCAAAGAAGAGGCTGAAGAAGAAATCTCCCAAACAAAGAGTAGAGCAGCCTAATGAAGCTCTTGCTACGAACAAAGGTAGGACTCACCAGCAGCTGATGGGGCAAAAGATACACCTGGGTGGGGGGCAGCACAGCCCCCAAGTCTGAGGACTCAGCTCAGGGAACAAAGAAGAGAATAATGGTTCTCAGTCAGGCTGCTTGTCAAGTAGCAGTGGAAAGACTTTGACCCTATCACATGGGGTTAAAACCTTGGCTTACCTTTCCTGAATTCAGTCCTAATTTGAGAGGCAGCTGGGTGTTGTCACAAAGAAATCGCCACCAAATCACTGCCCAGGTCAATCCTGGATGCAGCCGGGGTCCTGTAAGCTGCTTCGGTGGTCATTTTTAGAAGTCAGACCTGGACGGTGATTTGACGGAGATTTCTTTGCAATAACACCCGGCTGTCTCCTGAATTAGGGTTGAACTCAGGAAAGGTAAGTCAGGGTTTTAACCCCATGCAATAGGGTCCTTTGTTTAGAACTAGATGGTGCCAGCCCATTTAAGAGTTGAATCTGTCTAGGGTTAGTGCTGGAAGCAACTTGTCTGCACCCCAGCCAGCATTCCTGTGTCCAGGCTCTTGCAATTCAGACCTTTGACTTCTTGGCTTCTTCAACCCTTGGACTATGTTGATCTTGCTGCTTGTTTGTTTCCCTCAACTGGACTGCTTGACAAATACACTTCTCTGGACAGGCTCCCACAGACAAGGATGCCTTCTGGGGCTGGTGATGTATTGCCCTTGCCAGCACCACCAGCTTATTGTTTTATCTCAGCCAGCCTGTGTACATTTTAGTTGAATCCAGAAAGCCAGTGTGGGGCTTTCCAGAGCCAGTCAGGCTCAAAACAAGCACCCCAGTGAGCCTCACTCCAGTGATTTTCAGAGTAAGACATTGTGGACAAGGTGCTCTTGGAGATTTCTTACCTTTTTGTGGCACAAATGGACTCCCCTGATACCTTGTTTACAATGCCAGAATCCAGAAAAAGATACCTAAAAGTTTAGCATTTAGGTTTGGACAGCTTTGTGGATAGCAGCAGCTTTCTATAGCACAGTATGGATGGTACAGATGTGTGGTGAAGCTGCTGGAGTGGATTTCTTTCTTAAACAAACAAAGCAGCATCTTGGACCATCATTTCTGGCAACTGTGCACCTGATCTTGAACATTGTTTTTATATCCATAAAGGGGAAAAAAGATGTGTGGGTGAATGCTGATGTCCTCATATGGCCTGTGCTAGAAAGTTTCTGTTTTGATGTGAAATATTTATGTCAGCCAAGGTTTTAAATAAACTCCAGTTGGCTAAAGCAATTTAATTTCATCTCTTTTCCCTACTTCTTTTTAAAATTTAAAATTTTGTCCAATATACAAATGATTGAATGCTTTTTTATGTTTGATGTCTATTCATTAAACATGTCAATAACAATTGTGAAACCATTGGTGACAACTGGGGGCTTGCCATCTGCAGAAGCTGAAATCCATGGATGGCAAGTCTGCAGATAATGAGGGCCCACTGTGCCATTGTATTTAAGGAGACATGAGCACCCACAAATTTTGGAATCCACGGGAGGTTATGGAACCAAACCCCAGCAGATACCAAGGGCCCACAGTATGACAACGTATCATGTATCAGATCCTGGGTACTGCTTAAGAAGACTAAAACATGATCTGCTTCCTATCTTGTGCCCTCCAGATACTTTGGATTATAACTTCTGTCAGCCTTAGGCAGTAGGGCCAGTGGTCAGGCATGGAAATTGTTGTCCAAAATGTTTGCAGAACACCAAATAGCTTACTCCCAATGTGTAGAGACCTTTTTATAACACTGGGAACTCTAACAAAGTTAATTAGGATATTCTTATTATTATTTGTTTATTTAATTTATATCCCACCTTTTGCCCAACACAGGATCCAAGACACTGTACAACTTTTTAAAAGCACAATACTATTTTAAAAAGTTGAATACAGAAGCTAAAGCACAATTAAACTAAATATCTGTTTAAATAATACAAATTAGGAACAGCATTAAAACAACTTAAAAAGAGTATTAAAAGATACAAAAATGATGAAATAAAAACCTTTGTACATTAAGATCAACTTCAGAGTGTCTTTTCATGATTTTGCCACTGAGATCAGAAATCCTGGTGAGCAGCAGAGAGAAGGCTTTCATTATGGTGGCCCCAATACTATGGATGCTCTCCTGAAGAGACACTCCGTTTCTTCCTGCTAATATGCATACTGCTTCCTTTCTTGCTTATTGAGTTGCTGAACCTGTGTATTTGATTATGCACAAGCAATTAGTGAGCAAAACTACTTTTAATACCTTTTAAGAAGATTAAGTTTGAGTCTTTTACTAAGAAGATAAGCATCTGTGGGGTGGAAGTAGCTGGTCTTTCTGCCTTAATTTTTTATTTATTTATTTATTATTATTATTATTTTGCTTTATACAGTTTTAAACTCTGCTAAAGAGATTTACCAAATCTTGATTTTGATCTGAATCCAACACAAATGTCATCCTCCTTATGGAATCTGGATGGACCTCCTTCATCTGATCCTGCTTCTGGCTCTTATGGAAGGCTCAGGTGGCATTTATATAGTTGTACAGTAAGACTACGTAAACTTAACTGAATACAGAGCAGTTACAGATCCATAACTCTAGGCTGTGAATGTGCAACTGCAAGGTTAAAAGCCAGTCATAATTATTAGGAAGCATACCATCTTTTATAATGCTACTCTCCAGCCGTAAACAGAAATTTTACTCACTTGTCCCACTGTCATATGTAAGAATGAGAAACTTCAAAATATTCCTCCTTACCCATGAGATGGGTAAGATAGGTTCTGTCAGTTCTTGAGAGTTTTTGAATTCTTGAGAACTTTTTGATACTGAAACTATGATAACTGCTGCCTTCTTGTATAGTGTTTTTAAAAATTAGAAGCATTGGATGGGTTGCTTACATCTTTTTGATTAATCAGGCAGTCTTTCTGTGTTTTCCTCTGTGTGTGCTTCACTTTGCCATGGGAACAGAATAGATTTTCTGCACAAAGACAGTTTAGTGGAAATTATAGAAACCTCAGCAAAAGCTGTGTATCATTCTTGTATTGGAAGCAAGAACCCTTGAGGAGACTGGCGATTTCTCTAGAGGCTATATTTGATGTGACTAGATGGCCTCTCTTTGATAACAAGGAATTTTGCCAAAATTCTTTGCATCCCTACTTTTATTCATGGATCTTCTCAGCAAGTATCCATACACACCTGATGTTAAATGCTCAGACTAGCTCATTTCCTGATATCCGTGTATACAGTACAAATATCTGCAAAGATGGAGCATTTGTGTGTATAGCTTGTATGTACAAGGCTTCCATGGACTCTGCATTAACCAAGGGATACTACTACATTCATTTTTTTTAAAAAGCCTTAAGTTCCTTCTGTATTGACTATGGAGTAATTTGCAAACTGAAATGAAATTAAATTCACACACATCTATCTGAATAGCTCCAGCTATTCTCATCATTCAGAACCTTGTATTGTACCTGCTTGCAGTACACTTATTAAATATGTGGAGCCTCTCTTGTAATAAGAAAAGAAAAGGAAGATGCCAACCCTAATTCAGCACCAGCGCAAATGAATATCCAGGAATACAGAGCTAGAATTTGAAGGGCTAAAAACTGAAAGTTCTGGGCCTGGAGGAAGGAATTTGTCAATTTTGATTTCTTCCATGTTGAAATGTTTTACTTACAAATTTATTCCATCCAAAATATGAAGAATTTTCAGAATTCAGTCCATTTTTTTTTTACAACAAATGAACTGAAATACAATTCTCAGCTATCTCGAATATGAATGGTGTTCCAAAAGCCACAAACACTACAGGGGGGGAGGTTTATTTTCCACCCAGCTTTCGGGTTTTCAGCCCTCTGTCATCCCATAGATCACAGGACAATGTAAAAACTGTGTTTGAAGCAAAAGACTTCCCTGCACCTTCCTTTTGTATCTCTCTTCCATCCCTGCCAGATCTCTTTTGTACAGCACTAGGAAAACAAGGTGAACTGCTTGTTTCTCCTTCTATCTTGATTTTGAACCAAACGTTTGCCTGGGGGCATTTTTGAATATGTCATTTCCCTTCCTCATCCAGACTTTAATGCTGCAGCATCTTCTTTCAGCTGGCTCATTTCTCCTGCTTCTTTTGTAATAATCATGTCTGTGGAATCAAATCCCACAGTTACGTGGTGAGAGTACATAAATGTCTTGTGGTCCTCTTGATGTTCCTCTTTTGGAAGACCAGCCCTTGGGATCTGTGGATTATCTGCAAATGCTTATATTTTCCTTTTATCTCTTCTGATTTTCATACCACTGACTACTGTCATGTTGTGAGGTCTTGGATGATGGGGAAGCAGTGCTGCAGGGAACACTTTGACACTCTCTCATAGATGCATCTCTCTATCTTTAGGTTCCTGGCACCAACATCCTGACAGCTAGCCAACAAGGACTGAATCAGAGCTCCTCCCACACAAATTTTCTTCTAGCTGAAGGGAAGAACTAAAGCCCTTGCCAGATTCCTTCAGCCCTGCCATAGCTTCAAAGGATTCTGAGCAGCTTCACATCTTCTAGCCTTCCCAAAATGATACTACTGTTAAGATATTTTTTCAAAGGCATCCATCATCCTTTAGAAACAAATTCCTATTTCCTTATGAATTTGCATCTCTCTAGGCTACATACATGGAATGCCAATATGGATAATAACTGGTTGTTTTTTTTTTAAATTAATAAACCTTCAGTACTGTCATATATGGTTGATTCTACTGTTCCTTGTGAAGACAAATGATTGGCTCAAGTAGCTGGAGCCTCCCATGTTCTCTTCTGTAGGCAGCAATCCACAAATGGAAAATGAATTCATAATGCTTTAACAGTGGTTGTGAATTCTAAGGGTTTTACAGTTCTCCAGGAACACTGCTGCTCCTGTTTCTTTTTAACCATTCAACTCATTTCTTCCATCATATGGGACTGAACAGGGACAGTTTACAGGTCTAAGGCTTTTGTATTACTCTCCAAAGGTGACAAAAGCAGAATGTGGGAAGTACTTTTAAAATTAATTAGTTCAAGTTATTTCTAGGCCACAAAGTAGTGAGTTACTGTTATCATTACATTTTATAGTAACACTCTACTTTGATATTATTCAAAAGTAATTTTGTAAACTTCTAGTTACTCCTAAAAATAAATTGGAAGGCTTCAAGTGACTAGCCTATGGTAGAAACACTAAGGTAGCAAGTTGTTGGTTGTCATGTGCCTTCAAGACATTTGCAACTTATGGCGACCCTAAGGCAAACCTATCATAGGGTTTTCTTGACAAGTATCATGGAGCCTTGGTGGTGAAGTGGTTAAATGCCTGTAGTGCAGCCATTCATGCACAAGCTGCAAGGTTGTGAGTTCAATACCAATGCAATCTTGACTCAGACTTGCATCCTTCCAAGTTCGCTAAAATGAGTACCCAGCTTGTTGGGGCCAATTATTTTATAGTTGTAAACCGCTTAGAGACTGCTCAGATGGTATGAAGTGGTATATTAATGAAGCTGCTATTGCTATTGCTAAGTTCCTTCTGAGATTTTTTTTTTGCCATTGCCATCCTCTGAGGCTGAGAGAGTATGACTTGTCCTAGGACACCAGTGGGTTTACATGGTTGTGCTGGCATTTGAAACCTGGTCTCCAGAATCATAGTCCAACAGTCAAACCACTATACAAAGGTATCAAGGCCACACAATTAATGTTGTTAGTTACTCAATTAAGTATACTTAGGGTGCATCTATACTGTAGAAATAATGCAGTTTGACCCCAGTTTGTAGTTCCATCCTAGGAAATCATAGTTTTACAAGGTTTTTAGCCTTCTCTGCCAAAGAGTGCTGGAGCCTCACAAAACTACAGATCCAAGGATTCTGCAGGATGGAGCCATGGCAATTAAACTGGTGTTAAATTGCATTATTTTGACAATGTAAATGCACCATTGGTTCGTTATACTCAACTAAGTAACCTCTTCTGGCTGTATTCCACTGAAGCTGATGGAAATGGCATTCACTCGTGCTGCAATTGCCAGCAGAATAGCTCTCCTTCTCCCTATGCAACTGATGTCCATTAAACCAGGTTTGGGGTGTGGGAGTTAAGATCATGGCAACAGTATAGTGATTGTAAATACAAAACAGTTACTTAGATTTACTCAGACGGAATGGGAGAGGCTTTCACTTGCATGTGCACCCATATACCCCCCAACACACTCTCGGGGACCTGTGACAGCTAGAACACAAAAGGCAGAAAATGGAAATTGCTTGTGTTTTGAAATTTCTTGTGTATGTGTTTGTGTTTGTGCACTGCCCTCCCCACCATACCACTCCCAATATGGGCCTTGGGACTGATAAAAAAAAGCTATGAATCACACCATACATAGTGGAATACTGTATTTTCCCATTGCAACTAAAGTGTACCAATAATGTACAATTAAGACCTTTCCAAATTTGTCAACGCTTTAAGGAGGCTGGCAGAGTGATTGTGTGTTCATTTATCTAGTTTTATTCTTGGGATTAATTTTACAATGATTTTGTGTTTTAAATGGTTTCATGTATATCCTTGATAAACAGAAAAGTGACATGTCCATTGAAGGCTGGATTCTTTGTGCAGATGTGCAAGGTCCAGTGTGTGTGTGTGTGTGTGTGTGTGTGTTTTGATTTATGCTTCAATGGATAAGCAGCTTTGCAAGGCAGACAGGAGCCTTCCTTGTTGCCAAAGTTTACATTTATTATCTGTGAAGCAATAATTATTCTGGACCATGTGCATTTTAACTCTATAGTTTAACAATTTCTGCTTTGCTCCTCTGAGGGCAGGCTCCTTTTAATTTTGCTGCAATCTGAAGTTGATTATGTTGTAACTATGAAATGAATAAGGAGTTTCTATTGACCTCTTAACTTTGTAGCCTCAGCTGATTCTTTAGTTGTCATTTAAAACCAACAACAACAAAAATATACCTGGTGTTTACTACCCTTCTAAATAGAACTTAGTAATTAATACTCCAACCCTGCCTTCTTTCTCTCCTTTAGGCATTTGAACAAATCTCAATTTCTCATACAATAACAAAGTATCTATTTACAAGGAGCCGATAGCAGAATACAGCAGTTCAATCTAGGTAGATGCAAAGGATTTCAATCCAGAGGCAATTTAGTCAGATAGACTTAAAATTAGGTTTTAGGTTTTGTTATGAAATTTAATTCTCTAGCATTCAAAACTGAAATGGGGAAAAAAAA
>NC_056522.1:124903460-124907106 GCF_019175285.1 Sceloporus undulatus | reverse complement strand
ACTGGGATGTTAGATCAACTGGGCAACAGCTTTATAGATACAACTTCCACCTACGACATTCTTGGTGTCTCATCCTGATGCAGAGCAGAGGCCTTTTCATGCTATAAAATTAGAGCACTATAATTCCATGCTAAATTTTATAGGTCCCTCCTATGGAACCCTAGAAACTCTAGTTTTAAAAAAGGTGTTCAAAAATGTCAGCCAGAAGACTCTAGTGTCACAAACTACATGCCCAGGGATTCCATGGGATGCAGACATGGCCATTACTATAGTGTTACAACTGTGTAGTGTGAAAGCTCCCTAGGTGTTGTTGAGTCTGCTTTCACACAAGCAATGCTTATGAAAAAGGGAATGTCTGTAACTATATAGGCCCTACACCTTCAGAGACAGTTTTGGGGATTGGACATAGCACTTCCAATGTTTTAACAGTATTGAGAATGATGATGAAGGACCAGGAGCTGGCTCTGCCAACTTTCTGTCTTATCTGATAACTCTCTCTGAGACCTATGGATGTTGAGAAGGAGGTATAATAAATTTTCCAATCTTATTCTGACAGGTAGTGGTATTAGATACCAGGTGATTGAATGGTGTTATACAAATCTTGTCCATGTACCCACAGAGGGTGCATCAAGAGGTTAGGAAACATATAAAGCAAGACTTGACAAAGTGTTGCTTGTGGGTTGCATGCTGTCTTTGGGACCCCCAGCAGATGTCCCTTGAAGCCCTCAAGGGTCCCCCATTTTTAATTTTGGAGGCTGATTTTGGGGTGCACTTTTGTCTGAAAACTTGCCCAAAGACACCAAAACTACCTGAAAATGTGGTAGTTTGCTTACCCTCCTGCACAGCTCCCCCAAATCTCTTGATTTGCTCCCACATCAGCCCAAATGGTCACTAGAAGTGATGTTGCATCACTTCAGGTACACACAAATACAGTAGGATGGCCTGGCAGTTGTTTGCTGAGGGGAAGAACCCTGATTTCTGGAGTTATTTACTTATTTGGACACAAAAAGTGCAGTTATATGAAACACTTGTGGGATTATACAATGCACGTACAGTATTCCATCAAAATGACTCCATGCCAATATTACATCCACATTTGTAAATACAGAGAAAGGGGAGGGGAAGAGAATTTATAAACAAACAGCAGTTCTGACAAGCTGAAACATCTTGCTAAAACATTTAAATGACTATAATAAATAAATCTGTATTTCAATTGATTAACTGCATCTTTCTGAAATCTAAAGTGAATTAAATGTTGTAGCAAGATGTTTCAGCTTTCACCTTCTTCAGCTGCTCAAAATAAAAGTGAGCTGTATCCATGGTGGCAGTTAAGAATGATGACGATTAAATGTTTTAGAGGATGAAGTTATTACATGTTATCTAACCCACAGGTTGAGACCATTCGGTTTAAGGTTTTTGGTCTGTGAAGCTGGAAATTTCCTTTTTTTCTCCAAAGTATTTATAATTCCAAACACTGACAAATCAGACAGATTGCGGTGTTCTGATCTTGAAATGTCTAGCCACCGGTTCTTTGAGTTTCCTGGTTAGGATTGCAGGCAGATGGCATCCTGTATGCTCATAATCAATCAGATACATCAGATTACAGGATATTTTGTTTAATATAGTAGGTCCTGCAAGTTATCCTTCAAAATGATCATTTTTCCAAGTGATGTAATATTTAAAGAATTCCAAAATCCAGGAATGTTGACCCTTGGGTTGTTTTCAGGACAGCTCTTGCCAGAGATTTCTGTAGATTCAACAGGTGGGAGAAAGCTATAATGGGAGGCTTGCTGATAGCTTTATCAGGATTGCATATCAGGCCTAATAAGGGGTCATTACCTTTAATTACTAAATGGTGTTTTGGAGATACAGGATGGAAATCTACCACACATGGAATGTGTCATTCACTATTACTTGACAGTGTATTGTGTGTGTGAGAGAGAGAGCTTTTCTTTTAAAAGGATGGTTGCTCCCTTGATGTTGTAATCTGTTATATCATATCCTCTGTGATGCAGCTGTTTCTTAAATTTGTGGGTCCCTTTACAGTAATTTTCACTGATGATACAGATGTGTCTAAATCTCAGAGGCAAAATGTAGATAATATTTCTTTTAAAATATTTATAAATGTTTGTTTGAGCAAACATGGTGTAGTGGATTGAGTGCTGGACTATTACTTTGGAGATGAGGGTTCAAATCTTTGCTCATTCATGGAAAACCACTAGGTGACTTTGGGCAAGCCACACTCTCTTAGTTTCAGGGGATGGCAAAGGGATACCTCTGAAAAAAATCTTGCTAAGAAGATCCCATGATAGGTTCAGGCTAAGGTTTCCAAAGATTGGAAATGACTTGAAGGTACACAACAAGATGTTTCTTTATATATTTACATACATAGGCAGGACAGTGGCTTGTGTCCTGTGGAGGATTTATATTTATTCAGGGAGGGAGGGAAACTGATTTTCACCAATCTCCTTTACCTATGACAGTCCCCCATGCTCCCTGAGAAGCTGTTCTTGTAGGCTGGGTGCCCTCTGTGCAAGGCAGGGATAAGAAGAGTGTTGTCAAATTGCAGCTCCCTGACTTCCTCACCACTGAATTTGTTGGTTATGGCTGATGGGAGTGACAGTTCAGCAATGTCTGGAGAGCCATACAATTCCCACCCCTGCTATATGGTGTGGCACAGAGGAATACAGTGGGAAGGGGTGGGGTGGAAGAATATCAGGTGACCTGCTTTGCAGTGATCTGAGTGTTGGATTATGAGTCTGGAAGACCAGAGTTCCAGTCCCAGTTCAGCCATGGAAAGCCACTGGATGACCCTGAGCAAGTGACACTCTCTCAGCTTCAGAGGAAGAGGCAAACTCCCTCTGAACAAATCTTGAAAAGAAAAACTTAGGATAGGATCATCATACTCTGGAGTCTATTTGAAGGTACATAACTTCAAGCCTTGCGTTATAAGAAATGCTCTCCACTGGTACAAATGTCAATGTTGCATCAACCTACTAAATCAGACTTTTGAAATACAAATAGTGTACTTCAATAATAATAACAACAGCAATAACTATACAAGTATTCTTGTCTGTGACCAGGGCTTGAAAAGTTCTTTATTTATTTTGGACTACAAACCCTAAGATCACTCCAGGAATTCTGCAAGTTGTAGTCAGATAAAGTTATGTTTCCAAACTTTGGATCCCTCTCTTATCTTTCATGTGTGTTCATTTACTCTTCAAGTATTATTAATAACATGATAATAATAACAGCTGAAATTCCATATAAGTCTTATGGATGCATAATCTCAAGTTATGGATCCCTGACTGATCTGTATTCATGAGCATGAAGTAATCCCGATTGTGGAACTGTTGCCAACTACTGTTGGAATATTCAGGATTTTGGAATTCCATATAATGGAAACCCAGCCTGCATAGTTTTACTGCACCTTGCACACACACACACATTTCCCAACAACTTTACCTTTCCCCAGATGAACATAGCTTTTTAGGATCACCAAAGATTTCTTTGACATAAATTGCTTTCTTTGAAAATGTAAAATACAACAACAAATAAATAATGCCGGGCACCAAAGGAAGGGAGAGAGAGAAAAGAACAAGAATAATTGCCAGTGTAATGTAATATGAATTTTTAAGAAGAAGAA
>NC_056522.1:124902719-124903360 GCF_019175285.1 Sceloporus undulatus | reverse complement strand
TATATATATATATATATATATATATATATATATATATATGTTTGTTGTTAACTGCCCTTGAGTCAATCTTGACCCATGGCGACCCTGCTGTTGAGACATCTCCAAGACCCTCTATCCTCCACTGCTCTGGTCAGCTCATGCAAACTCATACTCATGATCTCTTTAATAGAGTCCATCCATCTTTCACATATGTACATATTGCATATATTGCACATATTGCACTACACATATGTAGTGGGGTCTTTTTGAAGACTCTCATCACATTACTGCACTACTCTCTTATAGTGCTGCTATTCCACTTTTACTGCTCTGGCTGCATCCTGTTGCATTCTGAGGATTGTAGTTCAGTGAGGCCTAAGAGCTCTCTAGCTGAGAATTCTAAATACCCTCTTTTAAATTGCAAATCCCAGAATGCAACAGGAGGCAGCCAGAACAGTTAAAGTGGAATAGTGGGACTATAAGGGTGTAGTGCGGTAATCTAGATAGTCACTTATCCAGTCTTGGTTAAAATAATCAAATTCAATTCAAAAGAAGGTTAAGAGGTGATATGATAGCCCTGTTTAAATACTTGAAGGGATGTCATATTGAGGAGGGAGCTAGCTTGTTTTCTGCTGCTCCAGAGACTAGGACCCGGAGCAATG
>NC_056522.1:124845356-124902619 GCF_019175285.1 Sceloporus undulatus | reverse complement strand
GATTCTATGATTCACTTTGTTGCTACTGTTGCTGCTGTTGCTACTCACAACAAAATGTGCTTCTGGTGCTCCAAATGGCACATGAAATGACTGTCATCACTAAGTTGTAAACTTTGTCTCACTCAGTAAAATCAGAAAAGGAAAATCCCTAGAGGCAAGGATTGATTTTGGTTGTCTCCTTGATGTCATCCCCTTCTCTCCCACACCTCCTGCAGTCTTCTGGAGCACTGGAAGAAGCAGGATCACTTAAGAAAGGCTGGTGTTCTGCTCGACTTTAGGCTTTATGAGTGGTCCCACAGACTCTGACAGGTCATACTGTTGTACCTGTGCTGAGTTCAGCAAAACCAAGAAGAGAATGGAGCTTGTGCACAGCTCTTCTTGACAGAGATGCACATCAACAACCTAACTCAAAGCTCAGATTCATGACAAGGAAAGAACTTCTGCCAGGCTGAAGGACAGCAAAATTAAGATTTTGAGGGGTAGGATTGAATATTGGTGTTGGGTGAGGTACCCAGTGGATGGATCTTTCATAGAATCATAGCTGGAAGATGCCTCAAAGGTCATCCAGTCCAACCCCTTGCCATGCAGTAACATGCAATCAAAGCTCTCCCAAGCAATGGCCATCCAGCCTCTGTTTAAAAACCTCTAAAGAGGGAGACTCCACCACACTAAGACAGCATGCTCCACTGTAAATAGCTTTTACTATCAGGACACTCTTCCTAATGTTTAGGTGAAACCTCTTTTCATGTAACTTGAATCCATTGCTCTGTGTCATAGTCTCTGGAGCAGCACTAAAAAGCTTGCTCCAGCCTCAATACGATAAACCTTCAAATTTCTTGATTTTTGCCATGGTTGAGTATAGACAGGACCCATTTGTTACACATGAACAAACCAAGTTAGTAGGTCTCTGGCAACAGAGGTACAACATAGAAAATGGGGAGAAAGACATGGAAGTGGACATGCATGTTAATGGCCAATTCATCTATCAAGGCTATCAAGAGTTGGCAAAATTCATTTGTTTTCCTCCTCTACCCAGCCTTGTCCTTCATCCTTGTCCTCTCTTCACCTGGAATGACAGGTGATCAGGCAGACCATTTTCTGCCTGGTTTCCCTTCACTGTAATTTGGTGAAATTGCACATTTCTCTGTGTAACTTCTCCCTGAGATATAAGCAAGCAAAATAGATTGTTTAATAGTTTCTCCATGAGTGTTGCAAACTTGTATCAGAGTGGGTAAAAGAAACTAAACCTGGTGACCAGTACATTAGCATTACTTATTATAAACATTGCTTATAACCTTTAATATTTCAGAAATTCTATCTGGAAAGCAGGACCAGATATAAATATGCAAATTCATGTAAAAATATGTAGATACCAAATCCCTCCATTTACTTAATTCTTGCATTAAAGATATTCAGGATGTACCCTTACTTTGTTTTAATGAAAGAGTATGAAGAATGAGCTACAGAAGACAAAGCTTGGAAAACTTGCTTTTGGGGACTACAGCTTCAATGGTCCCCAGCCAGCATGACCAGTGACCATGCTGGCTGGTGGATTTTGAGAGCTGTAGTCCAAAATAGTTTTGAATTTCGTGCGTAACTATTCTGCTGTGTCCCATTGCCTGCAGATGATGCATCATATTACAAGATTAACATAACAATGTCTACAATCTTACACTGATGAGATGGCACATAACTTTATGTGCATGGAGTTACATGGCAGAAGTACAATGAATTGCAGTTTTGAACAACTGAGTGCACAACCAAATATCCATACATATCTGCATGCTTCATGCACGGGGTGGACACACATTCATGTGCAGCTCTGGACAATATAGCAAGCAATAGCAATAGCAAATACATTTCTATACTGTTTATCAGTGCACTTAAGCAATCCTATACTGTTTATCAGTGCACAAAGTGTAAGCTAATTGTCCCCAACAAGCAACCAAAGGAAGGATGTTAGGCTGAGCCAACCCTGAGTCCCTGGCTAGTATTGAACTCACAACCTTGTGGTTTGTGAGTGAGTAGCTGCAGTACAGGCATTTAACCACTGCACCACCAGGGTTCATATAAATGTGCATTAGCAATTTCACATCAGACAATAATGTCCAACCACTTCTGTAGAATAACATATCTGTCTGTAAAACACCAACAGGATTCTTCTTGTTGTTGTTGCTGTGTTGCTATTAAGTCATTTCTGACTTATGGGGATCCTAAGGAGGGTTGTATTGGCAAATTTCTTCAGAGGAGATCTGCCATTGCCATGTTCGTAGGCTCTGAGACTGAGAAAGTGTGACTTGCCCAAGGTCACCAAGTTGGTTTCCATGGGCAAGCCGGGATTTAAACCCTGGTCTCCCAAAGTCCTAGTCCAGCACTCAAATCCAGTACACCATGCTGGCCACTTACGGAAACAGGATTCTAGCCTTTATTAATTTTATTAACATTGACCAGATTTCTACACTGCCGACTTAACAGGAGCTCCTACTGTAGTAGAATTCTTTTAGAATTTAATTTAAAACCAGAACCAGGGAGACCCAGGAGCCCGATTGGAAAGGAAAACATAGTTTATTTTGCTGCAGCTGTTCCCAGAGGAAATACATCCAAATTACTGGGACTCAGCTCCTCCAAAGAATCAGCCCTTTATAGTTCCTTGAACAAAGAAAACTACAATTCACATTTCATTGGTTACATATAAAATAAACGTTTACACCCCTATATATTCATTGGATGTTCAAATATTACACCTAACATATGTCTCTATCCTTTGTGGGGTATCCATCAATCAAATTGTTATCTATATATTTGGTTTCATTGTCCTCAAATTGTCCCTTGCAGTACTTCCTTTATTTGGGTTAAAATCCTGAATTAGAAGCCATTTCCAATTTGTTTTACAATCCAGAAGAGAATATGACATTACCAGAATTTCATCTTCCTGGCAAACCTTTGCTCTCAATACATTTCAGTACTATAATTTTCAACTCCTAAGCATAAGTAAAATTCTAATTCAAATCTACCCTCTATCTACGCTACCTTGATCCCTATCTTGCCTACTTCACCAGGCAGCCAATGGATTGGGTGACAGATGTCCATTCAGCTAGTGACTGGAGAGTGACATTTTCCATCAGTCAGCAAGGCTGTAAGAATCAGAAACAGAATCCCTTTGCAAGTCCCCTTTGCAGTTTTGTTGGTGGAAATGTCATCCTCTTGTGTCCCAATGGCCAGGTGCAGTAACATCACTGGGGTGTGTGTGTGTGGCTGAGATAGAGACACCTTTGCTTTCTGATGGTTCAATGTACATAAACTTTGTTTCACACACAAAACTATTAAAAATATTATATATAAAATTACGTTCAGGCTATGTGTATAAGGTGTATATGAATCATTAATTAATTTCATGTTTAGACTTGGATCCCATCTCCATTTCATTATGATTATGCAAATATTTCAAAATCCAATAATAATAATAATAATAATAATAATAATAATCTGGAATCCAAAACACTTCTGGTTTCAAGTATTTCAGATAAAGGAGACTCATTCTGTGTTAATTTTGAGCAGGCTCTGGGAAACCTGCATTAATTCCTGGCAGCTTTCCTTGACGTGGCCTCCAAGCATAATTATTTGAAGCTGAATTTTGCTGAAAAGCTTTCTTTGAAAGACTATGAAATGAAACTCTGTTGCCAGCATCCCTTTTTAAAAGGAGTTGTTCACCCAAGTTAATGAAATAGACAGAGGAGATGCAATTAGTCATTTCCCCCTGCAAGAGCATGCCCATGTGTGAGCATACCCAAAGCTTCTGGATCAAGATAACACATCCATCTTAAATTGTTAGGCATTGATTAAATGTACTTTGACCTTGCAAAGGAGGATCCTTGGCTCCAAATATGATAATCAGTCCCTTTAGTAGCAATGGGCATCAGCCACAACTGAATATTTCCCATCCTACATAGCTTTAGGGATGGAACTTTCCTGCTAGTGTTTCTGATAGAGAAGGGCAACTGTCGCAGGACAAATGTTTGATTATGTGCTTCTGCTGCTGGCCATACCACTCCCTGCCATCCCCTCTAACTCTCTAGATATGGATGGGATAATCCCAATTAATCTTCTGCTGTCCCACTTTTCCACGTGCTTTTCAAATGTCCCAGTTTCTTCCTGCTTCTCCCCTTCTCCACTTTTCTCTTCAGCTTATTTCAGCAGCTGGAATCTTAAGTTCAAGGTTCAAAAGTAGTCTCCATTCAGCCGGAAGGTCAAGAAAGGAGATAGTGGAATCTTGTCCTTGGCAAGAGCAAACTGTTGCAGCCTCTCCTAACTTGTGTATTTTTCCTCATTTATAACATCTTGACCACAGTCGGATGTGATTTCATCTGTGAAATTCTGGAAGGTAGGTACCACCACATTTTCAGCTGAAAATGCACCTGAGAAATGAATGGAACTCTGTATCCACTATATACCTACACTTCCTGGTTTTTCAGCTGATTTGGGCAGTTCTGATGGTCAGAGGGGTTGTTAAAAGGGAAGGTCACCTTTTGGCAGTATTTCTAGTGATCTGGGGGCATTTTCACTCTCAAAAAGAAAAAAAATGAAAAGAAAATGGTGGGTTAGGATGATGGTGGCAAAAGGTTGTTGGGGGTCACATGCAGCCTGCAGGGTGCACTCCCCTCCTGCTTTATATCCAGTGAGATTTTAAGAAGGGTAACTTGTTGATGCTGTGGTGATGCTTCTCCTCAATGCTGTCATATCTTGTGATCATGACTTCTAACAAGCAGTTTTTCTAGAATATGAACAAGCTGCCTCTCTTCTCTGTGGCTTTGCAGTGCAGCCCATTTTGCTCAATCCTGTTGTTGTACTCCCCGCTACATCCAGTCTCCTATACCATACCAGGGCTAACTGCCTCTATTTCCTTTATATTAAAAAGTTTCCTAAACTTTTGCAGAAATCCTCCCAATGCAAATATTGTTGGCACCTTGCACCTTTTATTTTTTGTCTTCCAGGAGCAGAATTGCTTGTTGTTTCCATTTGGCATTATATGCACTCGTTTGGCTCCTTCCTGGTTCATTTATATTTTGAATACCTCATATGGCTTTTTTTCTTCTATACTGTACCTATTAGAATACTTACCTGCTGAGGTTAAGATCAAAGGAACATACTTAACCAAACCTTAAATTAGAACCTTGTCCAGTCCAAGTAATTTTATCTTCACCAGCTGTTAACATTGTTTAGCTTTCAGCTCCTAGTTCTCAGAAAAAAGGTGAGCAATTATTCTCTGCTTCCCACCCCCAATCCCAAAAATGTGTCAGAAGAGAAGCAGGGGATTTTAAATAGTTCACTTACATCAAAATAATCATATTGGTTTGTAAACAGAATTCAGAGGGCAAAAAAAGTAGATTTGTGTCAGGAAAATTGAAATAAATAAATGTTGCTACAACGCCATTGATTATTCACTGGCATTCATCCTATATTATCAATGGAGCTCTTCAAGTGAGGATGTGGAAGAACCATTTTGATGTGCTGTGACAGATATGTCAATCACAGTAAAAAATGAAAAAGATGAAGAGGCTTTTTTTTAAGTGGTGGTGTCAAAAGTGTGGTTTTAATGGAACTTTTATTGGTCTGCTTATAAATCCAAGACAATATTTTCAAAGTGGCGTTTTCTGATGCTGTAGGCTCAGGTCAATTGATTCACACTCAAGTTGCTTCAATGATTTGACTTGGACATGACTTGGCAATAAGTGATGCACTGACTCAACTCGACTAGCACCTTGTATATTTTTAGCAACTGACTTGCGGGCATCATTCACTTTGAGCAGCAGGCAAGACTCGACCCCAGAGTGCAGGGCACATTTCTTGGAGGGGAAAAGCAAACACATCAGGCAATGGACTTGAGGTGGAAGGATCCCTCTAAACTCCTCTGATGGGCAGTGGGGACAGGCTGCCAAGTAGACCTCAACCTCACCTCAAGCCTGTTGCTTAATGCTTTTGCTATTCCCCTCCAAGAAATAAATTCTGACTCCTTTTTCTTTCTAGCAAAATTGGCTCCTAGACTTGAGACTCGAATTGAAACTTGACTTGAAAATATCTTGCAAGGACTTGAGACCTGACTCAAGACTTGGAGTAAAAGACTTAAATACATCACTGGTGTTTCCTTTTCTTGTACTGCAACATAATTTACTTTTTTTGAAAGCAGTCATATGTTTTGATAGAATTGCAGTGTTGTGAACAATATCCCACTCCTTACCTTCTTTGATAATTCCATGCTCTTTTTCATTTGCGCACATCTAAAAGAACACTTTGAAAGCACTGGCTTCCGGATTGAAATGGCAGTGTACTACAGGTCCCTTTAATGACTCCAATAAGGGGGAAACTGTGCTGGACTTGGCAATTGCTGGTAAACAGGACAGTTAACCCTGCTATAGGAAGCTCAGAGAATCATTCCCAAGAGTCCAATTCCCAGTCCTGTGTGCAGGTGACATAAGCCATTGTTGTCCTGCTGCAGTAGGAATGAAAGAGACTGGAAAGACCATCAAGCACTGTCAAGTCCATAGCTACCACTAGGGGAATCAACATCATTCATTCAACTTTCTTAAACCCATGAGCTGACAAATACACGAGGACTAAAGAGACTTGCCAGTAAGTGGTGACATATAACTTCCATCATAAAAAAATTCTGCATTTGGAACTGTGAGTAACTTGCCATCGAATTGTTTAGATGAAAGAGGGACTAAGTGCTTTAAAATTTGTCCTCCTGTGTATATTTTAAAAATTGGTGTGCTGAAGAACAACACAACACTTAAACCCTGGACTTAAATATAAAGTGGTTTTCTGATTTTTAAAGTAGCTTAAAACAACACTAGTCTAGCAGCTCTGAAAGGGTTAAATGTGAGAACTGTGAAAAAGAATTTTGTTTGCCTGTTCATAGGCTAAACAAAGTCATCACTAACTTTGTCACCACTAAAAAGCAAATGAATGGCAGAAAACTGTTTCTGGTTTCAAGTGTATAGCACTTAGAGGATGAAAAGAAAAAAAATGAAGGAAATAGTGATTATCTTGTGGCCAAGAAAAGAATTTGTATTAATATTGTAGTTAGATTAGGGTACACTTGTGTTTATAATGTAAACTTGTATGTTGTTTTACTTTATGAAAATTATATGTTAATAAAATATTTTTTTTAAAAAAAGAAACCACAGTGATCTATATTTATTATTTTGCTTTATTTCTAACTGTTTTGAGCCTTGGCTGGCTGCTATGATGATATTAGACTGAAATAATTCACAATGCTTGGAATTTATGATCGCAGTTATGAATGCATAACTTACAGTTAAGCATTCATAACTGATTCCTAGTCATGATCTCTATGTATTCCAGAGTGAAGGAATAGTAAAAGTCCTCCAGTCCTGATTTACCAGGCATCAGCTGCTGCTGTGAGCAATGGAGATCTGTTTCCCTGTTGACCCATATTTCCATCTCTCTCACACAAGCAATCTCCAATGTTAGGAAGAGAAATTGCAAACAGGGATCTTGCTTCTGGTTGTCACACTGGAGATTGTTGGTGTGAGGGGGATGGAAACATTCGTCTGCAGAGTCCTGACTGGCAGGAGAACAGATCTCCATAGTTCACAGTGTCTGCTTCCTTGTAAGTCAGTCTTAAGGCAGGATATGCTACAATAGGTCCTTGTTATCTGCTGGGGTTTGGTTCCAGGACCCTCAGTGGATAACAAAATCCATGGGTGCTCAAATCCCATTAAAATCCCAGTGGAATTGCAAAATGGTGGTCCCTTATATAAAATGGAAAATCAAGGTTTGTTATTTGGAATTTATAGTTGGTTTTTTTAATATTTTCAAGTCATGGATGCTGACTGTACTTACTTAACTAGCTTAATTTAATGAGATCTTGTTGTTTCTGCTTTCCAAAATCAAAATATCTTGACTGAATAAGCCAAGTGGAAATAAGAGATTGTTCTCCTTTTCCTTTATCTTTGGTTTTATATTACTTTGATAACAAATTAGATTTGCATGCTAAAAATTCATTAAAAAATAATCTCAAAAGGGAAACTTTTCCAAATTGTGGCCAAAAAAAAAAGGAATAAAATCCTTACCCAAGCCAATTAATAAAACACCCCACAGGGATTAAAAGAGTCACCCCGGTCTCTCCTGTTAAGATCCTGCATATGGATAGTAGCAGCAAGCCAAGTCAAATGGCCTTTTGAGGTTATGGCAAGGAGAAGATTGTCAGGAAAGGAAAGAAATATTAATGTGAGTCTGAGCATCACAGACTGCCATGGCTATTTTCTGCTTGATAGGCTTCTGTTCAGTTAATAATTATAACCAAGCTGTAGGATGATGGTTTATGTCACTATTAGAGCAAGAACATTGTTTTTCTGTCCCAAAGTCTTAGTCTTGATTTTCAAGGTCGGGGAAATTAAAGGCTTTTTAAAAAGGAGGGAAAAGTAATAATTTTATAGAAATTATAAACTTCTCCTCTTCTGAAGACATATTGCATACAGGAAAAGAAACAGATACAATGCTGGAACTCAAGTGCGTGTCTTGGTAAAGGGTTAAAATGATAACATAAGTATCTAAATACCATGTCCTCTATAGACTGAGCTAAAATGGTGGGTTTTTCTAGCAGAATTTATTCATTTAAAATTATTGCAATATACAGGTGAAAATAGTACTTACGTTCACCTTAGTTTATACAGTAGTCATTTTCATTTGTCAGAGAAGCTCTGTTAATGTGAAACATTGCTGTTGCCAAGATTTTTATGTACTCTAAAGGGCCATTTTCTTTAATCTACCAAATCTAAACTTATAGCTAATTAGCTGACTTACTCCAAACTAACCATTGCACCACAGTGAGTGGAACTCCCTGCAGATCTCTATAGTGGTTTCTGTTCCTTGTACCAGACTCTGTTTGATGACCAACCCATAAAATAACGAGACCACACACAGAACGTGGGATAAAATATGGACAACTTTATTTAAATGGTTACCTATTTAAGCCTGTTTCTTGAAAAATACAACAAAATGAGGGAGCAACCTAATGTGGGACCAGCTTGAGGAAGGTGGTCTCTCGTAGACCTCCTTCACAGCTTCCTTTAGGTGAAATGTCTGAGCCTCAGGGAGAATCCAAAACCTGGGTTGCTCCCCATCTGGATAACTACCAGAGGATCCAACTGTCAAGCTTCACAACTTCAGTGGAGGGCAAGATCCCCTGGCCAGCCCCAAGGACAGCCTCCTTCCTCACCCCCCTAGCTGCATGCCCAGTGGGGGCAGTTCCAGAGGCATATCCTTCACCAAAAAGATGACATAGATGATCACCAAACTCCTCTTTTCAAACCTCCCACTATGTGCCATGTTGTGGTTGCCTAATTAAGACATTGCAATAGACTTCTGAAACAATATAAAATTGCAATACATGTTTCAAACAAGTAAGGAAAAAAAATTGAAGAGGAAATCGGTAGAAGACATGTTTAGTAATGCTTTCTGTTTTTTTACCCAATAGGTGGAGGTAGTGATTTTTTCCCCTCAAAAAAGGAGATATGTTATGTTGGAGCGTTTGCACAACCAGCAGTCTATACCTCCGAAGCAGTACATCTGGATCAAACCCCAAAGAGGCACTCTGAGCTTGTGTTGGCTGGAGAAAGCCTTCTTCCACACAGAGAAGCAGCAAACGAAATGACATGTTGAGCTCTCGGTCAGAGGCACTTTAATCTTTGTTCCACTGTATACAAATCAGTGTTCATACGGACAGAGTCTCACACCTATACAATACACCATATGACACCCGCACTGGGCACTGGAGCTCTTCCCTTATATATATTTCCATCTCCAGGCATTTAGTCCAGCCCCTTCCCAGTGTGTCACATCTATACAAGTCTCACATGTGGCATGACTTTGCACTTTCTGCCACTTGCTGATTTTATGTCCTGCCATGAATGCATCCTACCCCATTGCCTCATCTGGATCTAAATGCTTGGTCATCATGGCTTCCTATGACCTCATAGGAAGCATTTAAACTGCTCATCTGACCTTTCCAGATGTTTGAAATGTATTATCTGCCCATTCTGATATGCCCAGAATGGTAACAGATTATTGACTCTAAACACAGGTTGGCTCTGTATACAATGGGTTGTGATTTGAGAGTGATTTTATCATTTTAAATGTTTTGAATTGTTTCAGTGTTGGCAATAGTTTAATTCAATTTTAATATTAACTTTCTGTAAGTTTTCAGGAGCCAGTCTTAATTCTTCCAAGGAGCAGAATTGTTTGTTTTTCCATTTGGCATTGTATTACCTCTGCTTGCTCTTTCCAGTCTTGCTCAAAGCTTGTTAAAGTTATTGAAATATGCCTCCCAGAAATTTCATGCTGACTTTAAACTGGAGGAACATTTCCAAGGTCTGGTAATGCAACTAACACCGTAACATCCATGAGTTCTTGGCAGTCTCCTGGTCACTGAAAGTCATTGCATATGATGCCCTACCTCTCATCCTTCATTGTGATGAAGTAGACAAAGATGAGTAGACAAAGCTCTAGTTGATCATAGCCACTCTAGCAGGAGAAACCCCCTTCTCTATCATTTCCAGGGGTTGCACCCTCCCTCCTCTTTGGATACTGGACCATCTCTAGGACCAGGACCTTGTGACCACACTGTGTTTGGACAGTGGCCTCTAAGTGACCAATTCCAGTGCTCAGCAGTGATACAGTAGCTCATGCTGATACCATCATTGCAGGACCTGCCTTTGATGTCTGCTTATCAATAATAAGACAAAGGCATCTCCACTGGGCCCTCTTTGTTCTGCTACTTTATGTAGGCCATGGCAGGTGGCATGGCAGCAAACACCCCTCTGAAAGGGCATGGCTATGGTTGTCTGGCAGGTGACCTCAAAGAAACTCAGAAAGGAGAGAGAGAAACAGTTTAGCACAAGCTAATTATTATTTTTGTGCGCGTGTGATTCTGTCTCATAAAGACTGATTGCCTGATGAACACTCAAGTTCCATAGTAGTTGTTATGAAATGTTTCCTCAAGATGAGATCTAGGGAAACTAATTTAGAAGCAAGAAATTCAAAACAATTATAATTATCAATTTGTGGAGCAAGATAATGAGCACCATATTCAGTATTTTAAGGCTCTGTTCCACTGGACCTTTAATTCCCATTAAAATTTAAAGGGTATATGTTCATTTTTCAGACATATGGTAATGCTGTTTATCATTTCAACCATGGCTGGATGCCTTTCTACTGGTGATATCAATTGAATTGAACCAGTCCTGTAGTCTTGCAACATGTCCCAACAACTGTCAAGCCAAGCTCTTCATGTCAGCAAACTCATTTCTATTTTACCCATTAGATTCCTGCCTGGCAGATGAAGAACAGAACAGACATTCATTGCTCAGAGTATTGCTTTGTTCCCACGTGGGAGACATTAGTGGAAATGATCAAAAGGAATGTCAGTCTGCTCAAAGTGAGTTTAGGGAGAGAAATAAGTTGTTCCTGAGGCTTACTACAAATGGAGCACCACTGTGTTTGATCATTCCAGCGGATGTCTTGAGAAGAGTCCAAACCAAAGCGCCGGCATAACTGACAAAATGGTGTCCTGGCAAGATTTCACTGTGAAGAGCAACCTGGGCAAAGGCAAAAACAAACACTAGAGGGAAAAACTTTTTCACTATGTTTTCTGGTGAGTCATTGTAAAATTCAATTCAGGTAGAGACTCAATCCTAAGTATGCTCTGCTCAGAACTTGGAAAAGTTACCATTTAGAACTATTACTCCCAGAATTTTTGGAGCATTTCTGGGAGCTGTATTGCAAAAAAGTAACTTTTCCAAGCTCTGGTCCTGCTTAAATATATTGTGAGTTATTAAGTGTTAGTGTTCCACACACTTTTCAGTAAGTAAATGGTATGATTAGGCTTGCAATCCTGTTCAGGCTCTTACACCGGGAATTAAATCTAATTAAACTCCTTGGCCCTTACTTCTGAGCAGACATGTCTGGGATTGGATTGCGTGACACTGCTGCACACATTTGATTGCAGTTATAATGGTAGTAATACCACACATGGTTCTATCAAGTATACATTTGTCAACAACACCTTCTAGCTGGGGTCTTGTGAGTTGAGGTAAAGAGGGTTGTGGGATTATTGGTCCTGTCATTTTTGGGAGTAGTTGGACTGGGGTGGGTTTAGGGGAGCAGGAAAGGCTTTCATATCTTTCAAGTAACTGTGATATTGTAACGCTTTCCCTCCTTTTTGAAGTTTTATGTTTTGTAACTCATGAATTTATAGCCACTTCCATTTTATTACATAAAGGAGCTAGGTAACTTCTCTGAATTCTTCTGCTGTTAAAATATTAGAAGATGTGAATTGGCAGGATGAAGAGACCAGTGACATCTGGCAGCTCTCATTTCAGTGAAGGAGTATGTAGATCTGCTTCAGGTTTTAGTGTGAATGTAAAGGGAATTATTGAAGGTGCTGAACCTATTTAGGCTCTAGGGTTCAGCATCTCTGATAGCTCCTCTACAGTTCAGTCTAATCCAAATTCTCTACCCACTTATATGGAAGCTACCAGCCATAACTGAAAAAGAGCACTGCCTTTACTGGATCGTTTTGGGGACAATCCAAGTTGTCCTCAAGGAAGAAATTCTAGTATAGCACAAACTGCATTTATTAATTGAATGATGGCATTGGTGCTTTCTCTGTTTTTATCTCTGTGTTGAATTCCTTGAAATATTATTATTATTTATCACAGCTTGCTCACAAGGAGTCATTTCAGTTATATGTTAACAGACCTCTGGCTCTTCTATTACTATATTAAGCAACAATTGTTTGTATGTATATATGTGCTTTCAAATTGCCTCCTGATGATGGCATTGCTACTTACTCTTTCTATGGTGACCCCATGAATTTTGGAGGCTTTTCTTAAGCAAGGAATACTCAGAGGTTGTTTTGCCAGTTCTTTCCTCTGAAATATGGCCTATAGCACCCAGTATAGTTTCTCATCCAGATACTAACCAGGCAAGGACGTAGCCGGGGGGGGGGTCGGAACCCCCCCTATCAGGCCCTGGGGGCATTCAAGCTCCTTCCTCCCCCCTCCCCTCCATTAAAACCACGGCGAGGGAACAGAGGAAAGACAAAACAAAAGTTCCTCTTTTCCCTCTCCGTGGCTTTAATGGAGGGGGGAGGGAGGAGGAAGAGAGGGAGGGGGAGAGAGACAGAGAGAGAGAGAGAGAGAGGGAGAGGGAGTCCCTATGACTCGCTTTCGTTTCCTTCAGAGTCCGGCTTCCACTCCTCCTCCTCCTCCTCCTCCTCCTCCTCCTCCCCCTTCCTCCCTCAGGGAGAACTGAAGAAAAGAAAGAAAAGGTGACTTCTAACTTTTAGCTGTTATATCCATGTGCAATATAGTATAATAATAATAATAATCCCTTACCCAAAATGCTGAGGATTAGATGTATTTTGGATTTTGGAGTTTTTCAGATTTTGGTATATTTATATACAGTATTATGTCTAATGAGATATTATACTGGGAGATGGGATCCATGTATGTTTCATATGCATCTCATAGACATAGACTGAAGGTAATTTAATGCACAATATTTTTAAAATAATGTTGTGCTTCTGCATACTGAGCTTCAGCAAAACCCTGAGACCACTATGCTTTGTATAATTCAATAATTCAGTAATGGATCTAAACCTTCAGGATTTCCAAGTTTCCTTGAGTTGGGGGTCAGACCAGATGCTCTCAGGGTCAGTTTGGGGTTTTGGAATAATTTAGGTTTCAGAAGTCCAGAGAAAGGAGACTCAGACTCTTCTCTGGACATTTCTCCTGAGAATGGACTCATGTTTTCAAAAACAGTCATTTCTGGATTTTTGCAACAACAAAAAAGAGGAGGGTCTGTGATGCAGAAAGGCAAGAGGCTTCCTTCCAGCCTTGTTTCTTCTCTTTTTTAAAAGACAAATAGAATAAAATACAGTTAGCTGGCCCTTTTTCAGCATGTCAATGGGGATGCTTTGATGGAGAGTTCCTGCATGGCAAAATGGGGTTGGACTGGATCAGGGCCCTTCGTGGGGTCTCTTCTAACTCTATGTTTTTATGATTAATTAATTAATATATGGAATCAATCTAAGATGATGAATCGTGGCTGTGGAGTCCTATGGCCCTGCTCCAGGCAATGCTAGACTGCAGGCCCCATCATCCAGCAGCACCACAGACTGATGGGAACTGCAGTTTAATAAGGCTGCACATTGCAGAAATAATCCAGTTCGACACTGCTTTAATGCTATGGAAAATCCTGCGATTTGTAGTATGTTTTGTGCCACCAGAGCTCTCTGACAAAGAAGGCTAAATGTCTCACAAAACTACAATATCCAGATATTGTTGTTGTTGTTATTTTCTTATATCCCGCCTTTCTCCCATTATACAGACTCAAGGTGGTGATTTTCCATAGCATTAATCTATAGTATATCTTTCTACAATGTAGATGGACACCTCTATTACATAATTTGTTGAGGATGCTTTGACTGGGAGTTCCTGCATGGCAGAATGGGGTTGGACTGGATGGCCCTTCTAGGGGTCTCTTCCAACTCTATGATTCCATGATTCTGTAGCACTCTGAGCCTACTGTGATTTTAATAGTTTTTAAATGTATAAAGGTATAAAGTCTTATAATGTAAGCCATGCACTGATGGACTATTGCACTATAATTTTTTATTTATTGATTTTATACCCTGCCTTTCTCCCAAAATAGGATTCTCTTAAAGGGGTTTGTTTAATATAAAAAGAAAGGCTTGGAATTAAAAATTATGGTAGATAGATAGATAGGTCTTGGAATTAAAAGGTGTGTGTGTGTGTGTGTATCTCAAAATTAAAAATCCCTCTTGGAAGTGGGAATGAAATGTGTGGATGCAGCCTGGGTTCGTAGCTCAGCTCAGATGTTGGAATACAGTGTCTCAAAGCATGAGCAGAGTGTGTCTGAGCATGAACAGAGTGGCTGCTGCTCATTGCTTGAGCAGCTGCACTTTGCTTTATCGAGCTGAATTTATCTGATGTAAACACCTTCAGAGGAAGGACTCAGTTTGCATCTGCACTGAAAAAATAATCCAGCTGGCCACTTTAACTGCCCTTGGCTCCATGTTGTGAAATGTTGGGATTTGTAGTTTGTTGTGGAACCTGACAGATGACTCAACAGGTCCTCAAAACTACAGATCCCAAGATTCCATAGCACGAAGCCATAACGGAAGTTAAAGTGGTGCCATCGAGGTGTCGCGGGTAAACGCTCGACCCTCTTTTTGTGTCTTGGGGGGCTCTTAGCCTCTCAAAATGGTGGCACTTAGTCTTGACCCCCCCCTTCCCAAAATCCTGGCTACGTCCTTGAACCAGGCCTGACTCTGCAGTTTAATTCTACCTTGAGTTTCAGATGTGTCCTATTAAGAGCATATAGGGAGCCTATTTTTCCTTGTTCCCTCACCATAGTTCTTTAGGACAGCACTGTGTGCTTGTAATGTATTTATGATTAAAAGTGAAAGCTTCCATGTGTTCTTGGACAACTCCACTATTCATTATGAAAGGATATGCACTATGCTTTTATTGAAATTAACACATCTTTCTATAGATATAGTCTGGGCCAGAGAATAAGGCAGTTCCCTCAGGAGAGTATAGAGTCACAGTGAGGTGCTAGAAGATAGTACTGTGTGCACCACATGGCTTGGCCTGTAAAATGCAAGTTTAACTTGCTGCCCTGAGGTGTGGTGCAGGATGTATATATGAGTGCACCTTTCATGTGGCAAAACTGTCTTCTGAGTATGTGAAAGAATGTCTCCTGCAACTGACTAGTATTTGTGGCACACCCCAGCCTTAGGCACGACTCAAGGAAGGTTATCACATCAGTGCCTGAAACGTTTCTATTCTGTTCCCAAAACGTTTCAAGATGTAACGTTATGGGAACGGATATTATCGCATTCGAAAATGTAAAGCGTTCCGAGAACGTAACGGGAACACAATTTACCGCATTTGTCCTTATAGGAAGCGTGATAAGTATGAGAACGTTTCAATATTTGCACATGCGTATTTGTAACAGTGTATTCTTGTTCATGAGTACCACATACACAGAACAAAAGGTTTTTACAAGGAGATATTTGTGCAAACACAACCTAATCTTTTTATATACAAGATACATATACACACACACACACACACACACATGTATACACACATATAGTCCGCAATCTATATATACAAAAAAATATGTGTATATATATATATATATATATGCATATATATGTATATATTGTGTGTAATATATTTATATTATATATAATATATATTTTGTATATATTACATATTTAAAATATGTATATTGTATATATATTGTATGTATACTTTTAGACACACACACACACACACATATACATAAACATAGGGTTGCCATCCCTGGGGACCTCAAAACTGGGAAATGTAGGACAATGTTTTAAAATGTAGCACTTTAAAAAAAAAATTCCTGGCCAGGAAATTTTAAAAAGAAGGTCCTACATTTTTAAACCTTGTCCAGGGCCAGGCTAGAGCTGGGGAGACAGCCTCTCTCAAGTGCCAGCCAGGCTTTGGAGGACTCTGCAGTCGAGGAGCCCCAGCCAGGGCCAGGCTAGAGCTGGGGAGACAGCCTCTCTCAAGCTCCAGCCAGGCTTTGGAGGACTCTGCAGTCGAGGAGCCCCAGCCAGGGCCAGGCTAGAGCTTGGGAGACACCCTCTCTCAAGCTCCAGCCAGGCTTTGCAGTCGAGGAGCCCCAGCCAGGGCCAGGCTAGAGCTTGGGAGACAGCCTCTCTCAAGCTCCAGCCAGGCTTTGGAGGACTCTGCAGTCGAGGAGCCCCAGCAGGGCCAGGCTAGAGCTTGGGAAACAGAATGCAGGGAGGGAAGTCCTTTCAGCCAATCACAACAAGGCAGAACATGGGAACAGAAGTAAGAACGGATTACATTACCGCTCTGACATTTCTTGGACCATTTTAAAAACATTTCCACAAGCTTGGATCACTTTCTTATCCGTTCCCTCCGAGGAACACATATGGAACACTTTGAGGGGTATGTAGAACCCGATGGGAACCCGATGGGGACAAAAACGTGCGGTAAAGTTGAAAGTGTTCCGTTCCAATCGGGTTCCAAAAATGTTCTCGGAACGCGATGCGATAAACTCCAAGGTCTTAGTTGACCTTCCACTTACCAAAAGGACAGCTGGTTTCCACGTGCTCTACCTGACAAGGTGGCTTAATTCTTTGGACCACTGATGAAGACAATTGTCGAAACGCGTTTGGTCTTTTTTTGAAACTTTTAACACTTTTATCTCTTTGGGCATACTGCACATCCCTTTGTACTGTACAAGCCTCTGTTTGTGCACTCTGTAAACTATATCAACATTGTGTTTATTTGTTTCCATACATGGTGTGAGACGCAGAGGAATTGTTATAGTTAGTATTAGTTCTGCTGCCTTATATATATTTTTAAAAAAATAGCTTGATGTTCTTATGCTTTAATTAGGGCAAAATATATAAATAAAAATGTGTATATCACCTCACCATAAACAAATAAAAAAAGGGCAACAGAGTTCAGGGAAAATTTGATGAATGAAGTTCATTTTGAAGATCTGTAACTGGGATGGGCAGAATTTATATCAGGCTTTATTGGTGGGCAATTTGTAGCAGAAGACAAAAAATGTTCAGCTCCCAACCATTCAACAATAAAAGCAACAGAAAACACTCTCTAATTAAATTAGGCTGCTAAAGGGAAAAATAAAATAAAATGAGTTTTTATGTGGAAAAATATGAAGCTTAGATCTGACTCTGTAAACAAATTCATAGACTGAACATGTAGAGAGAAACACCATGATGATTAATTAAGTGTTCTGCTGCAGAGTCAGTTACATGCAATTGGCTCTAGTTCAAGGTGCCTTTACCTGTGGTGCATGGAGCCCAGATGGTCAAAATGAACTTTGTACCAGTGGGTGAAAGGCCCATACATTAAAAAAAAATTTCATCCTTCTACTTCCTTTTGGTTACATGGGAAATTGTGTTCAAGAGCATTTTTCTGGGGAAGGGATCCACAGTATTTTCCATCAAGTTCTCAAAGCAGTCTGTGACCCCAGAAAGATGAAAAACCATTGAGTTGCTGGACCCAGCAGTCTGCTAAACAATACCAAAAGACATCCTTTGAGGCTGAAATCTAGCCTTCAACATATGTCATAGATCAGCTTGGAGCATTCCATATGTTGTCATGGTCTGTTGTAGTCCCACGCATCTGAGAGGGCATGAGAGTAGCATAGATGCTCACACTATAAACACATTTGGACACACTCTTCACTCTAGTAGATCCAGTTAAATAAACCATTGTTCTTCCTAAAACAAGGATCATAATTGGTTGAGGTACCAGAGCTTTATGACAGAGAAAGCTAAATGTCTCACAAAACTACCATTACCAGACTTCCATAGAATTCAGCCATGGAAGTTAAAGTGGTGTCAAACTGGATTTTTTCTGCAGTGTGGATGCAGCCAGTTTCATTTGGCCTATCATTTGTCTTCATACGCTCCTCGTGAGTTTTTCAGAACCAACCAGAAGGATGGAAATATGTACTAAAGACCCTTGGAAAGCAGGCTTAAGTTTTCAAGCTGCAACTTTGTTAACTGTTCATTTACAGATTGTTCAATTTTATCACCTTGGTCTGGTTGTGAACAAGTGACTTCATAATTCTGAATTTAGTTCAACAACTGCATAATAACATAGTGTACTTTTCTTGGATGATAGCTTCTTTCATCGTAGGTTCACGATCACTGATAGCATATTTAACACAAAATATTATTTCATTTATAATGTCACATCCTCCACTTGGCAGGCACTCCAGATTATATACAATAAACACTTAATTTAAAACACAAGGAGCAAAACTATGTGGGGAAAAATTATGAACAGTGTTAACATTAAACAGTGGGGGAAATTAACAATTAAAAGTCCATTCAAGTGAAAAGACATATAATCAAATACCAAAGTCAGAATATTTCCAGTTTCTATGTATGGGTGTGAATGCTACACAATAAAGAAAGCTGACAGGAAGAAAATCACCTCATTTGAAATGTGGTGCCAGAGAAAATATGTATAGATATTGTGGATTGCTGAAAAGATAAACACATTGTTTAGAGAAAATCAAACCTGAACTTTCACTAGAAGCAAAGGTGACAAAACTGAGGCTGTTGGACTTTGGGCATATCATGAGACAATGGTGCTAGGTGAAGTGGAAAGCACTAGGAAAAGAAAGAGAGAGACCACACTACAGTGGCCTGAGTCAACCAAAGAAGCCAAGCCTTGAATTTGAATATCAAGTAGATATATTGTAGATATTTAAAAGATGACATGTAACAAACTCAGACCTTACCATTTCAGTAGTCAAACTGAGCTTTTCAAAGCTATCATTCCTCATTTTTCATAATTTGGCATTTCCAGTGCATGTGGTATACCAAGTGGTATGCATGTGCCCTTTGGTCAAGATCTGGTTGTACCACATACATTGTAGCACATGCATTGGATGTATCAAGTACTTTTAAATATCTACTTATTTTTAAATATCTACTTGATAATGATAAAGATAATAACAATGAAAATAGCAATAGTATCTGTGAACGTAATGCTTCAAGAGTTTTATGAATTACAGTAGCTCCCTTTTCTTGATGTAATCCCTCCCCCATTTTACTAAGCCATTAAGAAGTTAGAAGATGTTTCTTATTTTTAATGCAGTTTCTCAATAGAAATAACATGATGAAATGAAATAAAATGGGTCTTTTACAGGCTCTTTGAGGCCTTAAATTCAGGTTTTATTAAAATGAGAACAATTCAGACAATAATCTGAGGTGTTTTTTTTTTTATGCACTATCTCAGATGCATATTAGTTCCTGAAAGTAATATGTACTCTGGGCAAACTGTATGAAGCATGTGGGTAGCAAAACACCTCTTTGCCTAAGCAGGTGGGCTGCTATCTAATAACTCAATGAAATTACAGTTTACATTCCTTTTACAAATATATTCAAAGGTGTGTTCAGGCTTGCAAAGAATTGTCAAATACTTCAACATCTAATTATGGCTCTAGCAAACATATGTTTCCTGATTTAATTCAACATACATTTTCATGTAATAGAAGCTATTGTACTTTCCTCTACAGCCTGGGATAAGTTATCCAAGTCCACCAGTGTTCACAGCGAATTGATATACATCTCACAGAATTGGAACAAAGAATGGTGATTTGGGCACTTCACTCTCTGCCCCTCATTCCAGACATGTTTCTTCAAAATAAGAACAGCTCCCATTTTTTAACTGGGACAGTTCGAGGAGAAGAAAAGCCAGTGGACATCTGGTCTCTCAACCAAAATGACAGAATGGGATCTGCTGCATCCAGGTGGAAATTCCTCTGTGTGGACACTTCCTGAGCTTACAAAAGTCTATAGACCTACATTTGTTTTCTATTTGCTATTCTCCAAAGTGTTCGTGCCTCACAGCCTTCTCTTTAGCATGTGTATGTCCACAGATACAAAATTCACTGTTGTGTTCTGACCAGCCCAACTCTACATCTCTCCCAATGGGGAGGGGATTATGGTGTCAGCATTCTTTGGTCAAGATCCTGGTGCCAGTGGAGTGGAAATCTATACCAGAAGACTTCTTCTAGGATAAGGGTTTTGCCCACATGGGCAATCAGTGGCCATCTCTCTCTCTCCCTCTGGGTGGGGAGACTCGAGGCACCCTAATACCAGTATACATTAATGAAGTTTGCACAAATGGCTACTGGATGCCTCCTTCTATAGTGGCTGAAAAAAGACATAGGTAGACATAGCAAGAGGCTGCACTTGAGTATGTCACCAACAGAATTCCATCCTATGGGTCCAATTGGCATGTTAGGGGGCTTCTAGGGTCATCAGGGCTGAGTTCTTCTAGAGAGGAAGACTCAGGATGTATTGGGGAGCAATTATACTACATTTAGATCTCTTGGACAGAAGGACATCCCTCCCTCTGTTTGCCAATGCTACTTGCAATTTCCTGTCCCATTGATTAGGAGTGGAGGGATGAGCAATTTCAGCCATTATTAGCAGTGATGGATCTGTTTGGATTTGAGAAGGTAACCTATCAACCTTTTTCTTCTCTGGCATCTTAATAGGCCCTGATTCTATCAATTCTAATGAGTCAATGATACAGGGAAAACCCAAAGCTCTTCTTTTGTACAGGCGTACTGGATTCTTTGCTTTCCCACAAAATCAATAAGGTTGTATGCCCTTGTTGTCCAGAAGATCCTTAGGTAATTTGCAATTGATCAAATGTCATTTAGTTTTCAGCAGTTATTGCCTTATAGACAAGAATATTGCCCCACTACTGAGTGTAGCATCTTTTTTTAATGTCCAAATAAAGACATACAAGTGATTGGCCAAATGATTAATTTATTTTACAAAAGAATGCAAGGTCTGATATAAAGGAGTGCAGGAAAAGCTCACTTTGTTGTTCTTGTTGTACTTGGCTTCCAGAAGAGTCAGTGCAAACTTTGCTGGATACAAAATGGTAGCATTTTGTCTTCTAATTCTCTCCCTCTAGGATGTATCTCAGGTCCTGAGGTTTCAAGGCCAAAAATTGAGATTTAGGAACTTGTGATATCACATGAAATGGACTATGATGTTGTTACAAAGATGATGTCACAAGGAGTGACTGCTGGTGATGTCATTCAGCATCAAGGTACTCTTTGATTCAATAACACCATGCAAGACAAATGTAGAAAACACACACACACACATTTAAGGCAGTTCTCTCACTTTGAGATTCCTTGCTTACAAACCAGAGAAGAGGTCAATAGCATGAGACTCATGGCCAGACCTTGAGATCTGGGAACCATATATCCTTGCCACTCAAAATATTTGGGCCCAGGAATTTGGGCATAGGAATGAAATACAGTTGTCCCTCCATATTCGCTAAGGTTAGGGGAACAAGACCCCCCTGAATATGGAAAAACTGCAAATAACAAAAACACTGTTTTTACCTGAGAGGACACCTCTCTAGGAATCTCTAGGTCCTCCAGTGCAACTCTGTGGTCAATGTCCAACATACACTGAACATAGAATGGCACTGGAGTAGCTACAAATGGCCTTTCAGTGCAACCTTTAGTTAAAGTTGACCACAGAGTTGCACTGGAGGACCTCTCTCTTCTAGAGAGAACATATTAATGAAATCTGTGAATAATCAAATCCGCAAATATCAAAGCCACAAATATGGAGGGATGACTGTATTTGTAGAGGGAAGCATGGTGTAGTGGTTTCAGTGTTGGACTACGACTCTGAAAACCAGGGTTTGAATCCCCGTTTTTATTAAATTTTTCTGCTACCAAAGATGTAGTGATTTGAGTGCTGAACTAGGACTTTGGAAAACCAGGGATCAAATTCCAACTCAGCCATGGAAACTGACTGGGTGACTTTGGGCAAATCCCACTTTCTCAGTCTCAGAGGAAGGCAAAGGCAAAGCCCCTCTGAATAAATCTTTCCAAAAAGACCTCATGATTGGTTCACCTTATGGTTTCCATATGTTAGAAATTACTGGAAGGCACACAACAACAATAATGAAAGTTTTTTTAGTCTATATTTAGGCTTAGTCATAAAGCTCATTATTTATCATTGACATGATACCCTAGATCAAGGGTTCCCAACCTGGGGTGTCCACACTCCCAGAAGCTGTGAGATGAAATTTCAGGGGGTGTGACAAAGAGTGGCTTGTGTCCTTGAGTGACAAATCACAATTCATCACTCTTTTTTTCTGAATAAATTAGAATCTAATTTTTCAATTTAGATATACATTTTATGCACTGAATGAAAAGCTTTTTTTTAAAAGTTCAATTTGTTCACCCACGGTATTGTATGTTGATCAATTTGCAGTTCAAAAATCAGAAATTAAACTCATTTGTCTTCAAATATAATACTTTGGTAGAGGGTGCAAACTTCAATCAAACATTTTCTAGGAGTGTGGGGTATAGAAAAGGTTGGGAACCATTGTTCTAGATCAATCTATATCAGAAGGTCAGTTCAATGATAATTTGGAACAAACCTTTGTAAATCAACCTGAGCTGCATATAACCAAAGAATAATTCTTTTATTAATTTCATCAGTGATAGAGATGAGTCTGCACCTCTGCCATGGACATATGGACCTCCCAAAAGATGCTCTAGTTGAATGGTAAAGAGTTATCCACTTATTCATTCATTCATCTTATTTATATGCCTTCTTTTACCTGGAGTGGGACTCAAGGTATATCACAGATAAAAATGGTTAAAATCCAAAATAATAATAATAATGTTATTTAAAAAAAACAACTGAAATAATATCATTTAAATAGTACAAAATTACAATAAAAATACAGAAGGCAAAAAATAAAATAAAATAAAATAAAATCAATAGAATATACATGCCATATAAAAGCCTCCCTGAGAAAGATTGCATATTCAAAGCTTGCTTTTAATATTTGCTGTTACTTTCTCTTGCTATGAACCTATGTACCAAAGATGTCACATAAATGTTGAGAATATTATTTTTCGAGAAACAAAATGGCTGTCCTGGTGCATTTATTAAAAATCGTTATGCCACTATGTCAGTTTGCTATTTATTATTTTATTCAGTAATAACTAATATGCTAAGAATTAATAAAGGTTTCTTTTTTTAAAAAGCTCACTTTAATTAATGCATAATGCATTGTATTCTTGATGAAAAGGCTGTTATCCTATTAGTAGCATATTCAAGCTTAAGTCAACCTTGTGCCTGCATATATCTTTTTTGGTCTTTGAGGAGGGTGGCATTCCCTTCCTCCCTTCGCAATTCTTCCTGAACCTATCATAGAGCCAAAACATTCCCCACCACCACCCATAGCCAGATGCAGAATTATTACAGCATTTGCTGAGATCTCTGGAGGACTCTGATAGACCTCAGTGGATGGTGTAATCTTTATTTATTTATTTTTATTTCAAGGATTTTTCTCATCCTTTCTCACCTGGCTACAGGAACATAACCAGATGCATTTCTTACTCTTCCCTGCTGTCCACTAAGCATAGAATAGCTATGGGGAGAGGCTAAAATAACCTATGGTCAGTCTGGGAGAGGGGATCAATGAATATCCAGCTGTAGCATAGTTCCACATAGACCTACTATGCCATAACAAGATTTTGGCCAATGTGTACTGCCTCACACTTTGCAGAGACAGCCGTATAGTCCTGCTTCTTATCAAAAACTAATTTTTGTCATTGCTAATATAAAACAAAATAGATCTCAATATCTATCTAGCAATTAGAAATTGAAAGCCATGTGTTGTTGGTGGCATTTGACGGAGCCCTGGTGGTGCAGTGGTTAAATGTCTGTACTGAAGCCATAAGGTTGTGAGTTCGATCCCAGATAGGGTTCTAAGGTCCACTCAGCCTTGCATCTTTCCATAGATCACAAAGATAAGTAACCTGCTTGTTGGGGGCAGTTAGCTTACACATTGTAAACTGCTTAGGGAGTGCTTAGGTCACTGATAAGCAGTACAGAAATATACTTGCTATTGATTGGATAAACCCTTCTATGACCACAGTTCACTCATTTTATGTTCAAGTACTGTAATTACTGTCATGTATTTCTCTCATTTAAAAAGAGTGGCTTAGTACTACAGGATTACTGGTGATATACTAAGACTGGTAGCAGTTTCCCTTTCTTTTAAATTAGTGAATGTGTTGCAATTCTTTGCTTTGTATTTTAAATGAAATTTCAAATAAAATGCAATATTTTCATTTTTAAAAATACATCACCCTTTTGTGTAGCATGTCTTGTTGAAATGTCCTTAACTAGGTCATCATTCCCCACTGGCAAAGAGACATGTAACTGCAATTGGGATTGCAGAATTTGTTACTTGTGCCGAGGGAAACAGACACATGATCAAACAGGCCTCCAACAAAAACAACATTATTGCTACCTAACATATCTGGAATACACTCCCTCTATGAGACACTGTAGCAAGAAGGCTACAGGAAATTAAAACTGCAGCAAGAAAAGTACAGGAAATTAAGGGGTTCAAATTAAGAGGTCCAAAGTACTAACTTTGAACTACAGTGCCCCCTGCCATTCAGAATATCATGTTTAATAACTTAAATGTATGTTCCTGATCAGGAGGGCTCTCTTTGTCTCTCTTTCTTTCTCTCTCTGTATTCTAAAAATAAAAAAATTGCATTAGAACTGGCAGAACCTTCAAACAAATAGCATTTTGTGATGATGGGTGACTTGAATTTGTCACTTGCTAGTAAAGATAAAATAAAACAATGCATGGTTATTACCTAGGGCCTTGTGCTGAAAAGTTAACCAAAACAGTAATTCCCAAGTGTGTACTAGTACATGTGGGAGCAACTTTGGGAGTGTGTGTGTGTGTGGGGGGGGGTGCACTGGCATTGTTCAAACCCACCAGGGATCTCCATAGTGTTAGCACTGGGGGGGGAGCCATTTCCTCATGAACAGCAGATAATGCTGGCGCACTATACGCCGGAAGCTGTGCCGGAAAAAAGCCTCCTGCGCCCTGAAAGGAGTAATGGGGTGCGTGCCCCGCAGCACACCGCAGGAACGAGCCACATTACTTTATATGGGGCTTGAGCTTACATGTTTTTTCTCTTACACGGAGGGGTCCGGAATGGATCCCCCACATAAGAGAAGGGCCCACTATATGTGACATTTGTTTACAATTAGATTTGTACATAACACACTATACTTGAAAGTCAGAACTGCACGGGCACAGTGATAGCTGTAAAAAAGATAATCGATATTAAGGATATTATCTATATTAATAAATTGAGCTATTTCTTTCCCAGTGACGTGCATAAAGTGGGCTTTACGTCATAACACACTATAAAAGAGATGCAGTGCTTTGTTGCAACATCGTAGTAGAGACCTTTAGGGGTGGAGGGCATGGATAGAGTTCATCGAAGACATGCTGTCCACCCCTACAATAAGAGATTGCCTTCTTTCCTGTCACTCTTAGAACTGCCATGGGGCAATTTTGGCATTTGAACTTAATCACTCCTCTGTGCCTGTTTTCCACCTTGTATTGGATAATATGGGATGTTCTGAATCATGTGTGTCACTTGGATCACAAGGGTGCTGTTCTGTCATTGGCATGTGAAGCACATGCTTCATTGATGAATCACATAATGTGAAACTTCAGACCTTAGTGATATAACACGGGTGACAACTAGAGCGTTAAAAACTAATGTTTTCAGATTTCGCTTTCCCGAATCCTCTACCCACCATGACCAGTGAAAGATTCTGGGAAATAATAGTCCATAATCTAACATGCCTAAGCCCTGGAGCCAAGCATTGGAATTCTACAGCTACATTATTTTAAAACTGAACTTGTACATTATGCAAGGGAAGGAAACTACAAAGAACACTAACATCTGTTGGAAAACTTGTTGCCTTTGGCAGTCAATATTAGAACGTCTTCAAAAATACAAGGCTCAAAATTATACCTGTTTTGAATGTAATGTTTTCCACTCCATTTGCATGTAATCTAAAAGGGAGGTAGTGTCTTTTTTTGCTTAGCACTGAGTGCAAGAAATGATAAAATGTTGATCTATTATTTCTGTTTACCAGTACACAGACAACCATTTATTTACCTAGAAAGGTGGTAAGTACAACAGTGGTGTCTTCCTAATGTCACAGAATAAGAAAAAGATCTAGTGTACCAGAAGGACAAATCATGGTGCTAAGATTTAAGACAAGTGGTCCTTGGCTTCCTAATAGAAACAGCTCTCTGTCAGTTTTTGATGCAATGGAGTGCTGAAATCTGTTCAGCCATGTGGAGTGCTGAACACTTAAAATGCAGGAAGAGAGGCATTAGGTTAAGTAATGCACTGGGCAACATTTTAAAGGAAAACATTGTTGGCAAGGGTGATTTTCATTAAGAATTGTAAAACAGGCAAAGCGATCTTGAAAGCAGCTTAATGTTACCACCATTATCATTTGCTGTCTGGACATCCTTCTTTTCCACTTTGTTCTTTAGCTGTAATTACAAAGCACTACATGTTTATTTGATATGCATTTAGATTAACAAATGACCATTGTTTCTGTGTTCACTAACACATTTAGAATCACATGTAACCATTGTTGATTGATTGATTTGGACTCAAGTTGCTTCAGTACTCGACTCAACTTATGCCTTGTATATTTTTAGTGACCAACCTGTTGGCCTCTTGGAAGAAGAACTGAAGCACCTGGACCAGGCTCTAGAGGCTAATGGTTCAGACATCAGAAGGGCTGCCAGGCCCAGAAAAAGCCAGCAGAGTGAAGACAAGCAGCCACCCAAAGGGAAGGTATTTTTACTATACATCAAAGGACTCAGATAGAATAGGCAAAGTGGTGAGGAAGCACAACCTGCAAACGGTTTACAAACTGATGAAGAAAATCCAGCAAATGCTTTGCTCAGCCAAGGACCAGAAAGACCCTCTCACAGCCACAGGAGTTTACTGCATACCATGCAGCTGCGGACAAGTCTACATAAGGACCACCAAACACAGTGTGCAAACAAGAATCAAGGAACACGAGAGACACTGCAGACTGGGCCAGCCAGAAAAATCAGCAGTAGCAGAACATATTACAAACCATCCTGGGCATAAAATACTGTTTGAAAACAACAGAATTCTGGACCATGCCAACCACTACCATGTCAGGATGCACAGGGAAGCCATTGAAATCCATAAACACCTGGACAATTTCAACAAGAAAGAGGAAACCCTTAAAGTAAACAAGGTTTGGCTACCAGTCCTGAAAGATAGCAAGAAGAAGACTCAACAAATGCAAATGAGAAATCTCCCAGCAGACAATGAGCACTATCAAGCAGACAATAATCCTCCGTTGCAGACCCTCCCACCCTGAGGCCTGCCATTAGCAACAGAACAATCCACATGCAAATCACTCATGCCTTTCCAGGTCACACAACATATATACCCAGCTCCTTTCCAGGCAAGCATTCTCTGAAGATGTCAGCCACAGATGCTGGCAAAACATCAGGAAGAAACTCTTCTAGAACATGGCCACAGAGCCTGAAAAACCCACAAAAAACTGTTGGCCTAACTTCATCAAGAAATGTTACAGAATAGAAAACAGTTTTTCTCCTTTGAACAATGTTTCCATCTCATTGTTTTTTGCCTACTGGTCACATGATGGAAGTGGTTCTTTATGTTTGCTGTTCAGGAGACCCTCACTATGCGAAAACTTTTTTTTGCTGCTCCTAGGACCTGTTCTTGATTTTCTAGTTATTGAAACTCCAACCCTCCTCACATACTCCACCATGACATCACTTTTCTTCTGTTAAAGGTGGCTCCCTGACTTGAGACTTGACTTGAAAGTATCTTGCAACCATAGTTGAGTTTGAGTAAAAGACTTGGAAGCTTATCGCACACATCCCCCCCCCCCACCATTATGGGAATGGAAAGGGGCCACTCGGGGCCATGCATGACTGAGAAAAAACTGATTTTATCGCAAAACAAATCACCCTCAAAATGGCCCCATTCTGTCCCCCGGCACCAAACCGTCCCCATTCAGTGCTGAGGTGCGTCAAATTTTCTGGTCGGAAAACTTACAGCCAAGCAAAATGACACGCCTCAGCACTGAATGGGGATGGCTTGGCGCCAGGGAACAGAACGGGGCCATTTTGAGGATTATTTGCTGTGTGATAAAATCTATTTTTTCTTGGTTGTGTGCAGCCCTGAGCATCCCCTTCCAGGGCCCATAAGGGGGGGGGGGGGGGGTAGATGTGTGCTTCTTGAATACATCATTGTATGTAACTCTCAGTATCTGTCTGTACTTAAATAGTTATCAATGCCACTTGAGCAGTCATGATTCTACGGTACAGAATCCTGGGACTTCTAGTTTGGTGAAGAACGTTTAATCTAGCCAGTGCAAAAGCTATTCTATATCTGGGGATCGATAGGTTTGTGATGTAGTTTGGCACAGTAAGCGGTCTTATACTGTCCCAATAAGAAAAATAGTTTGCGGACTGAGTTCTATGGTTTTGGACTTCTGTGTCCTTTATGCGCTGCATAATGGCTGTTTTAGCTTTAGAATATCCCATAGACAGGAGGGCGTTAGTCGTGAGACCCAGATTTTGGAGTTTTGTAGTCAGAGAGTTTTTCCATTTAGCAATCTTTTTATGTGTATTATTTTATTTTTTATGTTATATTTTATACTGATGCTGGTCTTTGACCGTAATAAAGAATGTATGTGTGTAGTTTGGTGAAGAGGAGGCTGATTAGCTAAAGAAACTGGACTAGAGCTTTATTATTATTATTATTATTAACCTTTATTTATGAAGCGCTGTAAATTTACACAGCGCTGTACATGCAATCTTTTTAGTTAGACGGTTCCCTGCCCTCAGGCTTACAATCTAAAAAGACACGACACAGAAGGAGAAGGGAGTGGTGACGGGAAAGGGTAAGAGGTCCAGCAGTTCCTCTCAACCTCCGAGGCCTGGACCAAGGCAGATGGGCTGGAGGGAGGGCTTGGCTTCAAAATGGAAGGTTAATCATTATCCAGGGAAAATACATACTCACAAGTAGGATAATACATATACAGAACATAGCAATACAGGAAATGGATCGATAAACAGCCAACAACAGAACATCAGGTAGTAAGCGACAATTATGCGATGCATGGGAAGGCTTCTCTGAATAGGATGGTTTTCAACTCCGTTTTGAAGCTGGTTAAAGAAGTGATGGCTCCAGGAGTGAGGGGCAGCAAGTGAAAAGGGGCGAATCCGGGATGGGGCAGAGGAAATCCTGGGCTGGGACAGGAACCCTTGACTACCAGAACGGAGGGCCCTGGTGGGAAGGTGAGGAGAAAGAAGGTCTGATAAGTAAGGAGGGGCCAGTCCATGGAGGGCTTTGAATGTCGACAGCAGGAGCTTATACTGAATGAGGAAAGGGAGAGGGAGCAAGTGAAGGGATGCCAACACAGGAGAGATGTGGTCAGAGCGGTGGGTGGAAGTGATAATGCGTGCAGCTGAATGCTGGACAGAGATTAAAGGACGGAGGTGAGAAAAAGGAAGCCCAGCCAGGAGGACATTACAGTAATCAAGTCGTGAGATCACTAGGGCATGGACCAGGATCTTGGCATAGAATTGCAAGTCCTAGGATTCCATCGAATAGACCCATGACAGTTAAGGAGGAATCAAAGCACTATAACTGTGTATTATGAAAATACATAAAAATGTTCAAAGAACCATTGCATCCATCAGAAGATATCTAATATGCATTATTGCTGCAATTCTTCCATTTATTTACCTGGAACTAAATGCCTTTGAAAATAGTGGTGTTTACTGTTGAGTAGAATAAACATAGGATTGTAGTGGTAGCTACCTTGATCCATTCAGAAAAACAACAAAAACAACTCAAAAATAAAATTTCTCCTTACTGTATCTATAAGTATTTTATTTTGAGTGGACTCAAAAAGCTATCTATGATTAAACTGCATTAGTGTGTATGGGTACTGATTCACAGAATAGTAGTTATTCTATATTCATTAAGCACAGGGAGTGATAAGACGTATCATGTCCAGTGACAAAACATCAGGTAAAAGCAGTTCAAGTCCTAAACAAAGAGGGTCTCAAGGAAGAAAGGAAGCATTCCAAGAAAGAGGGAAATAGATAGGGAAATAGCTAGTGGTTTGTCAGATGGCAATGGAGTTAAAGGGGTACTAAAGGAGTAGGGTAATGGTTTGAGCATTGGACAACTGGAGATCAGGATCCCAATCCCCACTCAGCCATGGAAACCCACTGGGTTATCTTGGGTATGCCACACTTTCTCAGCCTCAGAGGTTGGCAATGACTCCCCCCCCAAGAAACTTGCCAAGAAAACTCTGTGATAGATTCACCCTAGAGTCATTATAAGTCAGAAATCACTTGAAGGCACACATATAATTTCTTTTTACTGTGTATAGTAAATAAATTAACCTATATACAGTGGGCCCTTTGTATCTGCTGGGGTTTGGTTCCAAGACTCCCTGGGGAAACCAAAATCTGGGGTTGCTCAAATCCCATGTTGTTGTAAAATGATGTCCCTTATACAGTACAAAATGGCAATATCAAGGTTTGCATTTTGGAATTTTTAAAGAAACATTTTCAAGCTGTGGATGGTTGAAACTATGGATGCAGAATCTGTGAATATGTAAGGCCAACTGTGTATATATAATTCCAATGGAGAGGGAAGCATTATCATGATAATATACAGAAAATTGGTTTCATATTGTTTGTTCCAGAACACAACCCACAAGACTCCACAGGAACAATGTTTGTTATTATTAAGAGTATATAACTTTCATCACAACTGTCATCATGACCTGGGCTGTTTCACCTGTATCCGTGGAACCAGGAACAATGAAGGAATGCAGTGCACAAATTTTATGGATCTAATCTATGCAGCCATTTCTCTCCACTGTATATTTACAGTGACAGATTTCCATTATATATCCAACACAAGGGGAAAAAAAATAGATGTGTGGCATGGCCCTCCCATCACTGCCTTTAGCCATCCTTTTATTTGCTACTGTTATTCACTGGTGCTGCATTCTACCACTCAATCCTGCCATATTTTGAAAACTCAAAGTTTCCATTTGTGTCTTTCCCCCAGATATACAATGCAGCAAGGCAAATATTGGGTTATATAGTGGTTTGCTTAGGATGCAAGAAGGTTTTCTCATTGGGGCATGTTTTGAGTTAGTGGAGGAGGGCTGATCGGTGGCTCATGCATCTTTACTTTGGGGCTATAGTGCTAACTAAAATTTATGCTTTGAACCAAAGGGTTGCTGTTTTTTGAATTCTCTACAAATGTACACCAGTGAACTTGCTCATGGTCAGTTCTTATGAGTGAACACCCTTCAACACATTTCAATAACAATGTTGATCACAGTGGCAAAACAGTGGCTATCCCCTGTCTTTTCAGTTCATAGTAAGCATGGATTCTGAACTTTGTCAGCGCATCAGAACAATAATCTCATTAAGACCAACTAAAATGTCACAGAGTGGTGAACAAAGGTTTGAATTCTTTCAAATCATGAGGAAAGTAACACCAAACATTTAAACAATTCCTCCGAGTCAACTGGTTCCAAAACAAGATCTTCTGGTGAATCCAGACATTATATTCCAATATCACAAAAACTGATCATTTCTATCTGCTTTATGATCGACAATAGGACTTGTCTTCTCATCCCAAAAAGAGGGACAGGTGTTACAAACTGGTAAATCACAACTCCTGCATGGCAGATACCTCAGACCCCTGCCCTCAAGATAGTCCAAAAAGAAAAAAAATCAGCTGAAAATAATAAAAAATAGAAACCAGAGGTTTCATTTTAATGGGCAGTTGTACAACAATTAATCTTAAATTATTATATTAATTTTTAATTAAAATATTGGAAGGGAAAATTTCTTGGATTTTAGATTTTTTTTTTCAGATTTTGAAATATTTTTATTTGCTTCCTTCAAGCCAACTTCAATTTAAGGTAATCTTATGAATGGGAGACTTCTAGGAAAGCCCTGCTCAAGTCTTGAAATCTTAGGTCCATGGTTTCCTTGACTGAGTTTAACCTTCTATAATGTGCTCTTTCTCTTTTCCTACTGTCTTCCACCTTACCAAGCATTATTGCCTTTTCTAGTGAGCCGTGCCTTACATTGTTATAGCCAAAGTACAACAGCCTTAGTTTAGTCATCTCATGAGAGAGTTCAGGCTTCATTTGCTCTAGGACCCATTTATTTGTCTTTTTAGCAGTCCACAGTATCCATGGAACTCTTCTCCAGCACTACGTTTCAAGCTGTGAAAAAAGAGGCAGAGTACTTAAGGAAAAGTTTTATTCTAAAGTAAAGAACATTAAAGGAAAAAAGAGAGGACAACTTAAGATATCAGATACAAAAGTATAATAGTATCTCACTGACTGATAGTGAGATGGGTGCACAGACTGAGGCACTGCTCTCCCTTGGGCCTTCTTTCCTTCCCCAGGGCTTCACTCTCTGCACTTCTCAGCACCCTCTAGAACAGTGGTCCCCAAACTGAGCTCCTTAAGGGATTTTGGACTTCAGATCCCAGAATCCCAGACTATTGGCCAACATGGCTGAGGTTTCTGGGAGCTGAAGTCCAAAATCCCTTAAAGGAGCACAGTCTGGGAACCACTGCTCTGGAAGGTTCTACCTCAATGGCCCATCTGATTTATTAATTTGTTCATTCTGGAAGGAGGCAGACAGTGTGAAAAGCCAGGTGACAGACCAGATCCTGAAGCATTCCCCCCTCCCCCCAACCTCCCGTTTATTGTCTCTACCCAAATTCAGGATCTAGCTTTCCCATCCCTGGCTGCTATGCCTCATTCAAAAATCCAAACCACCATAAATTAGGCCATCTGGAGATAACACTAGGGTCCAAAACACACTGCAGAAATAACCCAGTTTGAGACCATTTTAACTGCCCTAGCTCAATGCTAGGTAATCTTGGGGAGTGTAGTTTGTTATGGCACCAGTGCTCTTGTCAGACTACAAATCCCAGGACTCCATAGCATTGAGCCATGGCAGTTAAAGTGGTGTCAGGCTGCATTGTTTCTGCAGCATAGATTAGACCCTCGCCCTTTTTCTTCTTTCTTCTCTTCCTTTTTATCCCTCCTCCTCCATACAACACTCCTGTCTCAGTTGAGATCCACAAAACCAAACCTGCCTTTATTTTTTAAGTCCTTTTTTTTCCCCCCCCCCCCTTCGCCAGAAAGAGACTCCAACAGGAAAAGGGGAGAAAAGGCAACTTCACTCCCCATCAAGGCAGAGATTTGAAACTACATTCTAATTATCCCTGCCAAGAGTAGTTAAGAGTATTTAAAAGTAGTTAAGTGTCAATAGACCTGTTATAACCTTGCTTTTATTTTCATTGTTACTCTATGTCCCTGCATAGGAAAGTAAAAAGAAGGGAAGGGTGTTTCAGTGCAAAGACTGGAGACTGACAAAATGTGTCCTGGAAAAAGGCAGGAATCCAGGATTTGTGGCTTAAAACATGCCCAGCTGGTTTGGACAGTTTTGGACCCTCCAATCCGTACAAATCCTAGTTTTCTGGTGCATATGTCAATCTTAGGTCCTAAGGAGCAGAACGCGGCTTTGGCGTGGCTTCTGGCCACTTTGGAGGTGTCCATCATCTAAACACCATGCCTCCAAATCAGCCAGAAGCCACTTCATTCATCTAGTCTGTCTCACCCCTAAATTTTCATAATATACAGTACTTTAAACTTTTGTAAACTATCTGTGGTCATTATTTTTCTTTTCTTAATGTTCAGCTGTAAACCTGACCTTGTACTTTCTTCCTTGACTTTCTTCAACAGTTGTTCTAAGTCTTTGCTATTTTCTGCTAGAAGCATGATGCCATATCCTCTTGAACTTCTGGATGCAATCTTTCAATGTTTTCTTTTTTTGCCTCTGGAGAATAAGCTTGTATTGTAGTTATATTGATGACTTTCCCCTGAACTCTTATTGACATGATTCAATTGGACTTTGCATGGAGAATAATCTTGCATTATGGTTCTATTGACGGGTTTTCCCTGAACTCTTATTGACATGATCCATTTGGACTTTGCATCAAACCCTTTGACTGCTTTTGCTACATCTCACTATAAATACTATTCCATTGCTTTTTAGATTTTCATTTCCTGAGTAAAACACTGTGTAATAGTCTTAGTTAAAATGTCCCATTCCTGCCCATTTTAGTTCATTCACACCAAATATTGCAATGTTTATATGTTCCGCTTCTTCTTTTGCTATCTCTAGCTTCCTCTGATTCATGTTTCTCACATTCTATGTTCCTATAATATGTGTTGTGCAGCTTTGAATTTTCCTTTAATCTTTCAGCACATCTACAGCTGAACTTCCTTTTGACTTGAGTGTCTCTTTACCCACAGCACTACTTGTAGATGTCCTCTGCTCTTACCTCTGCTCACGGAGTGCATCCTGATGTTATCTCTTGTTTCACTTGGGTAGTCTTATAGATGAGGTAAAAAAAAAATCAGTGCTAAAAAAAAGCTTCACATTTGCATGTACATAATGTGATATCTTGGATATGGGATCAAAGTCTACATGCATAATTCATTTATGTTTTGTATATACCTTATTCACATAGCCTGAAGGCAAATTTATACTATATTTTAAATAATTTTGTGCCTGAAATAAAGTTTATGTACATTGAACCATCAGAAAACAAAGGAATCACTATCTCAGCCACCCATTTTAAAAATTTTGGATTTTGGAGAATTTTTCAGATAACTGATAGTCAGCCTGTATGTATAATTTATTGTATTTACTATATTTTATTTAACTTTTCTGCTATAAAATATGAGGTGATTTGAATGCCAGAACTCTGGGAGACTGGCGTTTAAATTCCCATTTAGCCATGGAACCCCACTGGGTGACTTTGGGCAAGTCACACTCTCTCAGCCTCAAAGAAAGTTCATGGTAAACCCTCTATGAATAAATCTTGCCGTGTAAACCTCGTGATAAGATTGCTTTAGGGATATCAGAAGTGAGAAAGGACTTGAAGGCAAGTAACAATAGGCGCCTTGAAGATGGCTACAGAACATCTTTAGAACAGATGAAAAATTATCAATAAATGAAATAATAAGTCAGAATTGCTCCTATGCAAATCATTTGGCCAAAGATTTTTGTGAACTTTGCTTCAGATTTGCTGCCTTGACATAGGAGTAAGATTTTATGTCCTTATTGACTTTCCAAAGCAGTTGAGATATTGATTCTGCTTTGTTGCCCTGGGATATTTTTGAGGCAGACATTTATCTGAGAGCTCAGACTGTCAGTGGCAATAGCATATGATTTACTCAATGTAATTTACCCGTATTACTAGGCCTTTCTTTGAATATGTCAGGTGTGTTTAGCTCAAAACTCAAAAGTGCTCTACAGTTCCATTTCAAAAAAATATTTGCAAAGATTTTGATTTTCTTATGAATGATCCTTCAAAGTAGGTTTGCATTTTTGTAGCTATATTTCTTAAATGTTTACAATAGACATATGATTTATTAATCTAAAATATGGGCATAAAGGAAATTCTTCATTTTCTATGAAAAATTCAATATCATTAGCAATGGTGTGTCTACTTACAGCAAGCTTAGTCTGGAGCTCATGATCCTCATCCTCAAGATGACCGGGGCAGTAGGGTTTGTTAAGTAACACCAGAGGTGTTACTGTTCTTCATCAGAAAGTTCTTCCAGAGTGAATGTCTTTCTTACACATTAGTGGGAATAGGAAAAGCATGGAGATGTGAAATGAGATCCTATTTGAAGATGATAAACTATGAAGTTACACCACCCCATTCACATGGTGCAGGAAGGGAAGGGTGCAAGAGAACTGCCCTTGTGGATAGACAGTGGCCATTTGAGCTGGGAAGAGACATGCCTGTTGCACTGCCCAGCAATGTTGCACAAGAAGGTACTGGACACCTCTATACACACCAATGGAAAAAATAGTTCCCACTAGTGTAATAACCCCTGCTTACACGACTATAGATCCATAAAAGGATTCTAGCCTTGAAGAATAAAAGTTGTGAAACACTGCAAGCAATGTTGTCTTTGTCTGAAATTACATTAAGAAGTAGAGGACTGGACTCTAAACAGTGAATTGTGGGGTAAATCCCTTGAAATACAATTTTCAAAGTTTTCTGCTAATATGCAAGGTAATAATATATATGTACCCTAATACTGAGCTGGGAAGTGGTAGTCTACTCATGGGAGTTGTATTGTACACCAATTCACTTTTAGTTTTCTTTTCTGAACTGTCAGCTGAGCTTTTACTTCCTCATTAGAAGATCAATGTGCTCAGAAGAAAGTCGATCTTTCTGGAATACTTTTTGTTCTTTTTCAGTCCACAGCTGTTCAATGTCTGCTACAAATATACTGCTGATGAGAATGTTGATGTTGTATTGCAAATATAGGTAGTTACCAGGTGAGGATGACACATGTATTCTTTAAACCATTCGACAATAGTCCCTACAATTCCTTGCCCTCCTTTCTTCCCTCTAAATACAACCTAAATATCATCTGTCAATAGTTTTCTAGAGTTGTTCACCAAAGGATTTATTTATTTAATTAAGTTTCCCTCATGGATTATTTCCACACACAGTACTGAGTATGGAAGAATATTTCTGATGTATGTCAGAATTTATTGATTGTCACATTCTAGTCAAGGTAGCATATAGCCAAATTACAACAATCACATCTTTGTATATGCATTCTCTTTTCCACTAGAGCACATATATGCACATTTTTGAAACAAACACATTGTTCCATGCATGTGTTTGACGTTGAAATATATGTGTGCTTAATTTATTTATGTTGTTGTGCAAATCAAACTGAATTTTTTTTTAAAAAAAAACAGATTTCCCACTACAAACTGTTTTGGGACAAGTGTGTATCCATAGTTTAACCTCTGTGTATGTATGTGTATTTGTGTGTGCAAACTGAGATCAGTGAAAATGAAACCCCAACTGATTTCTTATCCATCCCTAGTTTTGTACATTGCATAAAAATCTGCAGCAAAAGTTTTACATTTCAGTTATGCAAAACTTTCGGGAACTAGCTAAAATGTTTTTTCAAGGTCTCTACTCTGCTCTAAAACTCCACATGGTCTCACATCTGACATTTGAGAGTTTAAAATACTAAAGAATAAAATTCTCCTGCTTTATAGGAAACCTAATTAGACTAATTATCAATTAATGCAAATGGCTTGCAATAAATTATTTGTTTACCCTTTTTGTGGGGTAATTTTCCATTTATTGAACATGCAAAGCCATTTCTTAGCTGGAATAATTAAAATCCACACCTAGAGAGTATGAATTTATTGGACTGACATGGTACCACAGGCTTCTATTTGTCTCATAGAAATGTTCTCATTTTACCTTTATCGCTCAAAAACAGGGGTGTGACACCAATTAAAAGTAGCTGCTGTTACCCAATTCTTTTCTTCAAAACTAGGGATTGTTTGTCTGGTTTTAAATCCCAGCAGGTTATAGGACTGCAAGTAGGACCTCCCATCCCTAAGCTTCCTTACTTGGGCACCCAAAATCTGTGTACTTGAAAATGGCCTATCTGCACTCTTCCATCATCCAACCCATTCTCCTGGTCGAAATACACTTTATCTTTTTCTTTGAAGGGCTTTTTCTCTTCTATATCTTCCCTTCTTCTTCCTCTGCTGTTGCCTAACAACAGAAGTTCTGTCTTTCTCCCTCTGTCTCTTCTCTCTGTTCTTCATCATCACCCAGCATCAAATCCATAATTTGGATAAGTTATTTGTTTGGACTACGGTTCCAAAAATCTCATGAAGGAAAGAGGGAGACAGGGAACAGTCCCTTCCCACTTTATCTCCCATTCTTGATACTGGTCTTGTAAATCTTAGCAGGTAAGGAATCAAGGTGGAGGAGGGTACACACATGTGTTGATAGTTAGAGGCAGTGGGGATGTCTTGGGGAATGGCAGAAGCATGGATCTCAGAATGGGAGGTTGCTCAAGTCCCTCTAAGAGAGCTGTCTCCCCTCGCCCCCAAAGATCTGGCAAAATTGGACCACCAAAACTTTTATGCAGTTGATCTTCCTCAGTTGTTATGCATCAGAAATGCATTTAACATTCGAGTATTAAAATATTAAAATAACAATTGTCTGCAATCTATTCTATTCAGAAATACTTGGGAGTGAGCTGCACTGAACACCTGGAGGGCACATCTAAGTACACATTGGGCTTGTTAAGAATCCTCATATTCAAGGATGATGGTGGAAAAAAGTAGTTTGCCCTCTCCCTGCAAGTACCTGCAAACAGCCAAGATTAATAACAAGCTGCCTGTCAATGTTATCTCTCTCTCCCCCCCCCCCCCCCACACACACACTTTTAAAACAGTGCTGTGGTCTCTGGACAGAAGATAACCTGAGGAGGCAGGAGGTGTGACTGAGGCACTCAGATTGTCTCAAGCATTCAGTATTGTCTCCCAGGACAAAGGGCCTTATCACATTACAAAAGAAAGATGAGAGGCAGTACAGTGGAAGCCTTCTGATTACCTTTCGCCATGCCCATGAAGCACTTCCACTGTACTGCTAAGGGAGATGACTATAAACCGCACTGTCTTTTGTCCTGCTGGACCAGTTCCCTCTGGAGGGAGAATGGAAGTGCTACGACATCATGTGGGAAGGTAAGAAAAAAGCCATGTCTATCTCACTGCCTCTTGTCTTTCTTTCATAATAGGATAAGGCCTAAAGTGAGGGGAGTCTCAATGAGTGAGCCCATCCTGGATTTCTGGACAGGATGTCTAGCTGTAAATGTCTGGCTCTACCACTAAAGGACATAATGGAGATTAGCACACTATGACAGACTTTATCACACAGGGATGGAGTCTGATCGCACAGCTCCATCCAGGATCCTGTGCTTTAAAAGGTCAGGGAGAAGCCTGGGTCGGGTACGGGATGAGTAGTGCCCAGGGATGGGGCTATGCAATACAATTTGTTCCTGTGCATTTACATCCCATGCCTAGAGTGAGAATAAAAGCCAGTGCACTAATCTCAAATGTCATGAGAACCTGAGAAAGTAATGTTGGCAAAAACTGTTCCCTTTCCTAGAAATCTTAATCTTTTTTCTGGGAATAAAACCTTTTCAACTTCAGAAGGTACAATGAACACCAAGCTATTAAAAAACAACAACAACCTTTTAGCAGAGGCCTAATTAACTGGGAGATTAAAGAGTGCAAACCAGAAAGCAGCTATTTGAAATCATGAACCAAATTTAATCATACTGAAGCACCTTATGGAAGATGTTTTTGAGGTGATTGTTGCAATGTAGTAATGAGAGATCATCCTTGGAGGTGGGGAGTGGGTGGGAAGTTGATTGACCACAGCAGTCTAAGCAAGGCTCTCCAGAAGGAACTGCTCTTTTGTTTAGCAAGAAAACACAATTTCCTCCTTCTTCAGTATGACATTCAGATGAGTAAACTCCTAACATAATACACTTTTTGTAATTTTTAAAAGAGCTGTCTAAAAGGCAGACCATGTTTTCATCATTGCAGGCCATGTTTTCATCGGCGGTTTCCAGACCGCCCAAAAGTACATGCTTGACATGTACTAGGGTTAGAAAGGGGTGTCCTTTCCTAACCCTAGTACGCGCTGAGCACGTACAAAATGGCGGTGCCCATTCTACATGGGTGCCGCCATTTTGACATTGTGGACACTTAGCATCCGCATGTCTTGGCGCCATTATGTTGCCGCAAGTGCACCAATGGTGCCTTGCAGTGTCATAATGGCACCGCAAAAAGAAGCCGCTTTTTGGAGCTTCTTTTTGCTGCGTGGAGGAGTTGCGTGGTTTGGCCGCTGAAGCTCCTTCGCGCAGCAAATGAGGGCGTCGGCAGACCGCCCTTTTGGATGGCCTGGAAAGCGCCATCATTAGGCAAGTGAAGCCAACCAATATAAATGTCTCCATATATACAATGGAAAGGCTAGTCTGATGGATCAAACTTGCCATAGGATTAGGAGTCTAAAATGAACAAGAAGCACTTGGGGTAGAATTTAACAATCATGATAGCACTGTGGTAGAGCACAGCTTTTTTCTCTTTATCCATTGCTTTGAGACATTCAGACAACCATACAAATATGTATTGTACTTTTGTTGGAAGTCTGGATGTATCAACAAGTTGCTAAGCCTTGCATTGCAAATGTTCTTCACCTTTTTGGCTCCTAACAACAACTGGTATCCATCTGGTGCACTATGCTAGCAACTGCACTTTTTCCAGGACCGCAAAGACAAAATTTTCCAGCTCTGAACAGCTTATTTCTCCAGTGATTCACTTCTTCTGCTATCTGGGGCCTCCCACTGTGACCAACAAGACTTCAGGTCTTACCTTTTCCCTTGGCTTCTCTTAACCTCCTCCTTGATGCATCATTGTGACAAAACACAGTACTGTACCCATTATGTCATCTCCCATTATCCCATAGTACCCCTTCAGCCTGAGCAGATTTTCTCAGTTTACAGAAAAGTGTAGACCACACTTCCCTTTAAAGAGTCATCTTTAGTACCTATCTCTTTAATTCCTCTCCCCTTCCTCAACTGCTAGTTTCTCTAACAGACCCCGGGGGTGTAGCTATGGTGGAGGTATCAACATGAGAGCATAGTCCTCCAAACAATAATGCTGCCCTCCCCAATGAATTTTATTTCAGTCCCCAAATTTCTAGCATTAATTCAAAGGTTGACATTTATAAATACAATTTAGGTATCTAAAGAAAAGGAGCCGGCAAAGCAACCAAGGGAATGCAAACACAGCAAATACAAGAGTTCTAGGTGCGAATGACTTTTTTCTCAATATCTCACTCTAGGAATGCTAGAAACATGGGGAATGGAAGCATATTGGGTGGGGGGAGCTCCAGAATGTTTATTAGGAGGGGCAATGCCCTCATTTTGCTCCCCATAGGTATAATCCTATTTTATCACTACTAGAGTTCCTGCTTCTACAAATCTGGAATTGTATCCCAGAAGTAAATTGCCCTGAAAAATACTATAAATATAGTATAAATACTATAAATATAGAAAAATACCATCCTATGTACTTTGTACAAACATAAAATATTGAAATTAGGAATAAATGGGATACAAAGTAATACCCATGCACAAAAAATGAGTTCTGGATATGAGCCCATAAAATATATTCAGCAAGTATGAGAACTGAAATATATTTTTTCTCCATTAAATCAAAGCTATTCTAAATGGACTGTATTTCTCCACTTGAAAAGCTTCATGAGTCAAACCCTTACAGCAGGGGTGGAAGATTAGCTGACCACATTAGATTTTCAAGAAAGCTTGGGCTGCACCTATTCCTGAAAGGGAAAAAGAAAAGGAAGAATCCCACCCCCACAACCTGTATGGAATATGGGAGCATGTTTGTGCATCATTCTAAGACATTTTGAAGAATTGTGTTTTTTTTAAATTACAAAAAAATTACTTTTAGTCCTAGAGGAGCCAAGAAAGCCCACAAACATGGTGAAATACCCTATATACTCACCTAGAGATCATTTTGGACATTTTGGAACTTTTTTTCCCCTTTTTACACAACATTTTTTGGCAAAAAAATTATTTGATCTCTATGTTGCCCTGGCATCCACAAGAACAGCCCTTGTGGGGTGTATGCAAGAGAGAAGAAGACTTCTGAATTTTTTATAACTGTGCTGAAGAGTGAAGTTTCAGAACAAGCTGTACCTGCTTAAATTTTGTTCTACACATTGTTTAAAGGTCCAGATGCCCTGCCTTTAAAAACAAATATCCCCCTAAACTCAGGATGTATACAAAGTGCATAACTATAGCAGTGCAATAGCACTTTAATTGTCAAGGTTCTACCCAAGAGTATCCTGAGATGTGTAGTGTGATGCAGTATAGAAATCTCTGAACAACAACAACTCTAAGTAGCTTTTAAAAAGTACAAATCTCAGAATTCCCTAAAATGAAACCATAGCAGTTAAAGTGGAATCAAGTGGTACAATTCTGCAGTGTGGATACATCCTCAAACTAAAAATTGCATGAAGCCAAACTGATCCAAATCTAAACAATTTGGAGAGGCTTCTGGTGTGGTCTTCTCTGCTGTGGGTGCTAAGCTTGAGTTTAATATTAGATTATTCTAAAAAAGTAAGTATAGTTGGTAAACAACACATAAACCAGTTGGGCAGAGATAGTCCCAATTAATCCTTTGTTGTCTCACTTTTTCAGCTGCTTTTAAAAATGTCCCAGTTTCCTCTTTTATTCTCAGCTTTCTTCAGCTGCTGAAAATTGAGTTTAAAGTGCAGGAGTATTCTGCACTTGATTAACTCAGCAGAAGGGAAAGGAGAGGTGGAATTATGCTATTTCCAGTAGGCTTAGGTTAAATCAAACTGCGACAACCTCCCCTAGCTTGGCTGTTCTTCTTTGCGGTCTTTTCCAACCCCATGATTCTATAATGGCATATGCCATCTTGACTATACTCTGATGTTGCTTGGCCACATGTGTTACAGTGTTTTCATAAATGAAATGTTGGAAGATATATATTAAGGCCTAAATCCACTTGTTAGTCTCAGCTGGAAAAGACCCACTAAATCAATGGAACCTAATATAAGTATTGAAGCAGTCACCGAGGGTGTATCTATGCTGCAGAATAAGAGAGGGTTGACACCACTTTACTGCTATGACCCTATCCCATAGAATCCTGGGATTTCTACTTTGATGGGACACCAGAGTTCTCTGGAAGATCACATTGAATACTTCAACAAATTTAACAAAATTTACAATTTTTCCCATACATTTGATGACATGAACTTGAATGTTATAGAATCCAAATATGGGAAAACCCAAATATGTTTGATTCATCTAGCTCATAGGTGACATTGTTCTTTAAGCTAAGTGTCTTCAGAAAATGAGATACTATCAATGGGTTTAAATGAACAAGGGGGTATGTCCAACTGCTCTAGCTCCTGATTCCGCTTCAAAGAGAGGTAATGGGAAATCAATGTTCGGGAATCCGCCTAAAAGATTAATGATCCAAACAGGAAGCACAAGCCCTTCTTGCTTTGGGCATGTGTCAGTAGCAAAACTTTCCTCTTTCCCTGGTGACAATACCTGTGTGACATGGCAAAAGACACATCAAAATATTATGCAATCATATGTGAGTAGTATAAGACTATGCATTAGTTAGGGCCTGTTTAAGATCCCACCAGACAGTTCAAAATTACAGCTAAAAATTATAGTAGCATTTAAATCAGGACTAGAAAAATGTTGGTACTCTCTAAATTATTGAACTACAGTTACTATCAGCCCTAGCCAACCTGGCTAATAGTCTGTCATAATCACCACTGTAGTAGTAGCAGCTTATCAACATCTAGAGGCAATGATGGATCTCCATCAGACATAAATGAACTCTAGCCTTTGATGGAACAGTAAGTGTCAGGGGTTGCTTAGCCATCTTTCCTGTCATGATCTATTTCATAGCTGGAGTGATGGATTACTTTTGTACTTTTGTCCTGAAGCAATTTAGTATTATAGAACAGTGGTGATTTAATTTATATGTGGTGAGTTAACAATAAAAAGGAGACTGGCTTCATGCTGGAATGTTCAAGGCTGAGAATGATATGGCAACAAGAAAGGCAAAGAATGTGGGAATGCAAGTAGAAACCCTATTCACTGGGAATGAATGAGAAATAATCCCACCACGATTTTGAAATTGTGTGTGGTTTATTTACTATGATGTTAATGGTTGCTGGCCAGTTCTGACAATGAAAGTCACCAGACTGGATCTGTAGTTTCTTTTTTAAAAAAAAAGGTTCTGAATTTTACTGCTGAGCCTGAGTTGCTGAACTTTGAATTCCTGCTGGACTTGGCAGTGAGACAGCTGGTGGCTCAATTGTTTTGGGCTGGTGAATCTGCATTAGTTTTATGGGAGGTACTCTGGTTTTTACAAGAGTTATCAAAAGTTCTATATGCTATTCCATAAATAGATTCAGGACTTTGAATAGCTCTCATAAATGCTAGAGGAACTTCCACAGAACCCAGCTTGAATTCTTTGTTCTAAAACAATGGGGCTACCAGCCACCTCTGACTAAACTATTATCCTATATTTGGGGAGCTATGAAGACTAGAAACAAAGACTCACAGATCTCTAAAGGACTGCTGCTTTATCTAGGGAACTGCCAGGGCTGCAGTCTACATAGTCTGCCCTGTCCCTCACTTCTCTTGACCAGAAATGATGAGAATATCCTTTTCCAGGCAACAACTTCCAAAATCCTTCATGCAACCAGGCCTTGGCTAAGGGAACCTAAGAAAGGTCTAGGAACAATGGTAAATATTTCAATTTTAATTTCTACATGATTTTTCTAGCTTCTAGGAATTATTTCATTTCATTTCATTTCATTTGTATGACTCCTTTTTCCCAGAAAGGGACCTAAATCAGCTCACTTTACAATGAAAAAACCCCAATTAAAATAAAGTAGCTAAAAACAGTTTACAATTAAATAAACTTACGAAAGTTTAAAGCATAACTAAAGCACACACACTATACAAAATCCTGAAAGTAAATTATTCTGACCAGACAAGAACAGCAATCTTAAGCCATGTCAGGCTCTGTGAATGTCTAAAGCTCAACACTTACATTTTACTCAGACCTTATAAAATAACTCCTGAAGATGATGAGCTTTCTATACATTTTGCAAGGGCTGCTGAAATAAAAGTTATTGCTTTCCTGCATTGCACTGAATTATACACTAACATTTTCCTGGAGAAAAAAAAAGACAGTCATTTAGAAATGCATCAAACCAATATTTGTAAAAGCTATTTAAATGCATGCCTCCCTTGACAGAATGTGCTATAATGCCTTCTCTTTCATCTGCACATGAAATGCTTGGATTTTATGCACCACAAGGCTTGGACTATTGTACATCTAGCATCCTGCTTAAAGCCATCAATAATGAATAACCATAACTTCCATCATTATAGGTTTCTTTGATGTGCTGTCATTGGTCATAGACATTTTAACACAATGGCCTTTGGCATACCAGTTGTTTGTTAAACTCATTCTGTGTTCACTCCATGCCATTAAAGCCAAGCCAGACCTCTGCCAAACTGTTCATTAAAGTTCAGCACAAATTGTAGTCATTTCCTTGAGCTACCATTTCATGCACTTTCCTGTTGTTCAGCAAAACGCTGTTTCACCCCATGGTATCAAATGAGATCTACCTCATGCTTAGCCAAGGGGAAATGGAGGACTTTCTCTTATTACTGACCTTATCCAGGTGATTTTTAAACTGTGAATTTTAAATGATGGATTTTAAATGTGGATTGTTTTAATATATAATATATTTTATTTGTCTTTTTAAGTTGATGTTTATTTTAACTAATGTGTTTTAATTGAGGTTTTTTTTATCTCTGAATTGTTGATGTTCCCCACCTCGATCTGTGGGGAGAGGTGGGTAAGAAACAACAACAACAACAACAACAACAACAATAATTCTTTGAAACCTATCCTTTGTAGCTGTAGATCGACACTTACTTTATTTAATCAGTCAATGCCAAGTTAACTGCCATGGTTCCATCTTATGGAATCTTGGGATCGGCAGTTTAGAGATAATTGCACATGTCCCTCCGTATTCATTAGGGTTAGGGGCACAAGACCCCTGTGAATATGGAAAAAATGCAAATAACAAAAACACCATGTTTTTATCTGAGAGGACACTTCTCTAGGAATTTCTAGGTCCTCCAGGGCAACTCTGTGGTCAACATCCAACACACACTGTCCATAGAACTGCCCTGGAGGAGCTACAAATGCCTAGTAGAGTATTATCTCTAGGGATCTCTAGGTATTTCAGTACAACTTTTAGTTAAAGTTGACCATAGAGTTGCACTGGAGGACCTAGATATTTCTATAGAGAATATATTAATCAAATCCGCGAATAATCATATTGGCAAATATCAAAGCCACAAATATGGAGGGATGGGTGTATTCTGATTTCTCAGTCAGAGAGCTCTAGTGTCTCAATGAATCTCAAATCCAGGAGGCAGTCATCATGGCAGATAAATAGAATCATAATGCTGTGAATAGTACCCCAAGAAAGTGAAACACATGAGCTGGAAGTTTGTTGAGGCTTGTTCTTATGAGACTTAAGGCTGAAGAGCGGGGTATAAATATCATAAATAAATAATAAATAAAAGAATCCATTCCAAGGGAAGACAGCGAGTTTCCACCATCTCAAACACACTACCTCTTTGGAATTGCTCAGAGCTGCACGTCTGTTCATTTGGGAAACTGTACTTCTTTCTGATTCTGCTCCCTCCCAACTTTATCTAGGGATGTGTTTATCTATAAAGTCCCCACATACATTAGATACTCCCTTTTCCAGCTCACACGTATGAAAAGAAGAACTGAGCAAGCCTGCTTGATTACCTAACAAATTTAGGAAAACCATACAAGGTAAAAGAAAACTACAAGGTACAAAAGTAACTAAAGAACACCCAGAGAGTAACTACTAATTATATTGTTCTTGTGTGCCTTCAAGCCATTTCTGACTAAGGTGAACCTATCACACGGTTTTCTTGGTAAGTCAGAGGGGGATTGCCTTGTGGAAGATCAGGAGTCAAACCCTGTTCTCCAGAGTCATAGTCCAACACTCATACCACTCCACCATGCTGGCTTCTTGACTCTAATTATATGGTGAACTAAAATGCACAAAGTAAAAATTAATTATCAAGAAAGTAACTAACAATTATATACTGAAAGTAACTGACAATGTTATGCAAAATAGTCTTTACTGACAAATAGTACTTACAATACCAACCCTTGATTGAATTGCTATGGTGCTAAATAGAAGTCCATAAAAAGAATTGTCTCTATACCAAGTCTTATATCCTGGAGTAAAACATAACTTCACTTTCTCAGGTGTTGAGTTGTAGTAGTGGACTAATCAACCAACCAACATCATAGGCAGGCTGCTATTGCAATGCTACACTTAGCCTAAACATTGTGGTTACAACCATGAATAAATCTTCCAAATGTATATATTTTCTGGATATACAAAATGTATATCCACAGCTCAGGGAGTGCTGTGAAGAGTAGGCTTACAAAGGAGAAAGGATACAAAAAGGAGGCTTTTCTCTGACCAAAGGCAGATCAGGAAATATAGGACAGAGATAAAGGAAAGCTGTCATAGACATAGAACAGTCAACCAGGGATAAAGACTGAATAGAATTTGGAAGAGCTATGAATAATTAAATAGTTCAGGGGTTAATGTGTAATCTCAATGCCTCCTACTTTTGCTGCATCTGCACTGCAGAAATAATTCACTTTGACACCATTTTAACTGCCATGGCTCAATGCTATGGAATTCTGGGAACTGTAGTTTGTTGTGGCACCAGAGCTCTCCAAGAGAGAAGCATAAATCTCTCACAAAACTACAACTCCCAGAATTCCATAGCATTGAGCCATGTCAGTTAAAGTGGTGTCAAACTGAATTATTTCTGCAGCCTTGCTTATTTTATATATATATATATATATATAACTGTGTCTGGCTGTCCCTGTTAAGTTTTGACAGAGAGTCTGGTCATGTTTACCACAGTAAACCCATTGGACAACATATCCTATGATCCATATAGAGATCAGCTTGTGGCGCAAGTACTTGATTCAGGGGAAAATGTTGAGGGGAAAGGGGACAAGATAAGTGACAGGAACCCAAGGATTTGTAATTTTTGGGCCAGCCTAGAAAGGGGATCTGTCACATCTATTGGGCTTGGAATGCTTTTTATGGGACAAGATCAATCCCTTTTAATAATAATAATAATAATAATAATAATAATAATAATAATAATAATAATAATAATAATAATGTTTATTTATATACCGCTTTTCCAAATTAGATCAAAGCGGTGTACAACAGGAAGTACAATACAAAGTCAAAATAAAACATAACAGGCCTCTCTCCCCCTCAAGATGGTGGTCAGAAGGAGGGCTCTTAGTCTTTCAGGCCAGGCCTCTCTCCCCCTCAAGATGGTGGTCGGAAGGAGGGCTTTTTCTTCTTTCAGGCAGGCAGTTGGAGCTTGCCTGCTTCTCTCCCCTCCCCCCAAGATGGTGGCTGAAGGGAGGGCTTTACTTCTTTCTTTTTTACTTCTTTCTTTTTTATTGCTTTTTTATTTTTTATTTTTTTTATTGCTTCCCCCACTCCACAAATGTGTACCTGCTTATATCCATGTTTCACATGCATCTATTTCTGGAATACCTCCTGGACTAAACTACGTGAAGGGCATTATTTCCATATGCACTTTTCAACTGTGTACTTTTTTTCATATGTGTTCTATCAGTGGGAGGATTCACAATCAAATTGCATCTGCTCAACAGACGGTCCTGGAAGTGGAATGCATCAAACCCCTCAAACCTTGGACCGAAATTGGATTCCTCACACACCCCTAGCTGTATCCGTTGTGAAGAAAATGTGATAAAAATTCAGCATTAAAAAACAATAACATGCATGCATGCGAATGGTTATTCTCATCTTGTAGTGAATGTGAATAAATCCATGCTAACATTAATGATCTCTCTTGAAATGTGGGAGGATGCAATTTGCTGTATTTGTACTTAGAAGCTGCATTTGAAGTTGCATCCCTGTGAGGCTGTACTACCATTTGGCTAACAAACTGCATTACAGCCTCTAGTAAAGGACAGATGAGAAGGCAGATAGGCTGAAGTGAGCAAGGCATCACAACATGAATATTTTACGAAGGTTCTGTTCTGAAATATCTCCTCAACATACCAATACTAAAGGAAACATCAAGTTCCACATGAAAAAGTAGTGCATGTAAGGTGAAATCCCTATTCCTGTTTTTGTCCAAGAATTGTAGGCCTGAAAATATGACCTACCAAGCTGAATGCTGCTACCCATGGCACTTGAAGCAGCGTCAAACTGCATTGATTCTGCAGTGTAGATGCCGCCTCCGTTTCTCTGTAGAATGTAATGGGCATCTTGAATTCAAAAACAGAAAATTGGCCACAGTCTAAGAACATAAAAGATACACCTTTCTGATGGCTCAGAGGCTAGTTATAAGTTCTTCATACTTCCATTGACATCTACTGTGATCATGTAATTTGCTAAATGCTGTTTCTCATAGTGAAAACATTGGTCATATGAGAAGCAGGAGGAAGAAAATCCTCCACCCCACTCCGCTGCCAGCTTTGTGTTAAAGGACTTAATGCTGTTCATCATAGCTACTGTAATTTAATGACCATAATTTTTAGTTTAGTAAAAATATCTGTGGCACCTTAAAATTGTATACTGGAAGAGTCCTTTGGTGGTATCTAATGCAAACCACTGCTACAGAATATTTTTCAACTTCCTCACTAAGATTAAAATATGCTGCTACATATTTATTTGCTACATTTGTGCCCTACTCTTTCTTCAGTAAGGTAAGGTACATGATTTACCCAGATTTACATGTATCAGGGTCACATTTGCGCTGAGCTGGCACAGCCAGGTTGGGCACTGGAGCTGCCCAGGAAGTCTCACCATTGCGAGGCTGCAATTCTCATGCGAGATCATAGCCTTGTGAGACTGTAGATCTTGCAAGATATTGGATGTGGCTTAGAAGGACATATTGTCATGCTCATATTGCATAGCTGTATAGTTTATTATTGTAATATTTACATTAAAGTTCTAACTAATTTGATAACCCATAATCTGATGTCCAGCTTTCTGTCTCAGTGCAATGCTTTCGTCTTTCCCACTGCAAAGATTCTCTTCAGGATTATTCACACCAGTATTTCCTGAAACTTGAGAAATACATTTTCTGACTATTTTCTGAATACTTCTGAATATTCTTTCCATCCCTACTCTCTACTTACTTTGAGGTTATTTTTTCTTCTTTCCTGTAATGGTCTCTTTAAATTAACAATGCAATTACACACATACCTTCTGAGAACAACACAATAATACACAATGAGTCCAGTATGACTCACCCCTACATAAATGTGTACTGGACTGTGGCCTCTGACATTCTAAAAAGCCATTGGGATGCATGTGTCTCTCTGTGTATGTGTGTATAAATGAAAATCGTGTTTGTTCCAACTATATTTTTCTCATCTAATTATATTCCATATATCCCCTGGACCTAAAAGTATTGCACATTATTTTCTTACCTCAACCCCATATTTATTCTAACAGCAATCCTGTAAAGTAGGTTGGGCTGAGAAGCTATGATTGGCTCAAGTGACCACATAAGTGTTATGTTATAGGGAATTTGGGATTTCAACTTACCAGAACACGATTTGGTCAGAGATGGACAATATAAGCACAGAGTTCATACAGTAGACCTAAGAAAAAGCTGGATTTTTGAGAAGGTCTGATAAAGGCATTTTGATATTACAAGAATGTATAATATAATATTATACTTATAATTAATCATGCTGTGCACATGTAGCCATACATGCAGAGTATTTTATTAATTCATTTGGTTTCCCCTTTTTCTCTCTCTAGTTTTCCTAAACCTAGGACATTAATTTCAAGATTTCTCTGTTTAAACTAGTAGGTTTATGTGTTCTCTTGTTGCCATGCTTTTGACCATACTCTGATCTTGCTCAACTTCACATGTCCCAGTTTTCTTCTATGTAATATTGGAAGGTATGTGTTAATACACCTTTATCTGTTCTCACTACAGTTTGGGGCAGGGGGGAGTCTCCATGTGATTAGTATATCAGCACTGAAGCCTTCCTTGTAATGCTATTGATACTATTCAGTGAGTGGCTTCACATTTCATTTCCACTTCTTTGCTTAATGGTATCTATGTTAAGTTCACTGAACTCTAGAAAAGCTAACAAGAGAAAATATGGGCCAGCATGGTATATCTTTTTGAACTAATTTGATTGGAACAAAGAGCCAGCATATTACATCTTTGCCCTCTGTGTTCTGAGGCAGTGAAAAACTCCTGAGGGAAAATCCTATATAACAAAAATAGTTTGTGGGGTTTTAGAACAACCTCTCTCTCTCTCTCTCTCTAACCCATGACATGTACAGATGGCAGTTACAGAGCAAGAGTGATTTGTTCATGTGACACTGGCTGCATCTGCACTGGAAAAATAATCTGGTTTGACAGCACTTTAATTGTGATGGATCAATGCTATGGAATTATGGAAAGTGTAGTTTGTTGCAGTGCCAGATTATTTCTCCAGTGTAGAGGCAGCCTGTGTCACTTTTACTGAAAGCAGGGCCTTTTTGTGGAAATCAGTGCCAAACCTCCAGTTAAATGGTGTTGCAGAGAATCATCATGGAAGTATATGTATTTGAAAAGGTAAAATAGTTTTTTATTTTTTAAAAAAATGCATTGTATTCTGTCAAGAATCTCATGTACATGCTGAAAATGTTTACTGTCAAACATTCAGCAAAGCCCTAAAATTGCACTTTCTTCTTAGATTCTTGTGACTATTGTATTGATGCTTCCTCTATTGTGTGTCTGACCCCACTCATTAAACAGGTTCTAAAAATATCTGAAGCAGCTTTAGATAAATCTACAAAGTAGGCTTAGTGGATTATGCTGCATTAGCAATTAGCAGTGCTAATGTAATATGAGGGAAAGGGCATGGGTCTAATTCTGTTCCTCAAACCAATTCTACTCCAAATTGTCTGTGTTTTGGACAATAAGTGGGGTTAGCCCAGATATTGCCATCTTTCAATAAATCTGTTTGTTGTCTCCCCCCCCCCCCCGACATCATACCCTTTACTTCTAGCTTCACAATCTAGTGAGTATCTATGTATGGATTAATGAATCTCTAAGACGTTGCTGGCTTTAGAGTTGTTACAGTTTCTTTATAGAATTAGCACTCTAATCTGCTTTGTTGTCATTTATTTTATATTCCAGTTCAGCTATGGGGATACTGTTTCTCACAAAAGCAACAACAAAAGAACATTACTACCTTGGAGCGTGTGAATGTTTTAATCTGCTTTCTTTCTTAGCCACAGAGACTACAATAAAGTGGGCAACTTCAGAAATAACTAGATGATATAACAATACGTATTAACAATTTTGAAAGGACTTTTAATTCAATTGCAAATCTGAATTAAAAGAGAAATACTTTACATTGCCTGCTTTCTTTATTCATTTATTTTATTAGAAGAAACCTGAGATTAGTGGGTTTACATGGAATGCCAACATCATGGCAACACCAGAATACAGTGTCACCCTATTCTGCTTCAAACCTCACCTGGAATACTGTGTCCACTTTTGGGCACCACAATTCAAGAAGGATATAGACAAGCAGGCACAGCTATTTTAAATTCCTAATGATTTCAAGTTTAGTAAAGTATGTGCATTCTGAGCCATGTTCCAAAATGCCTATCCTCCAACTGTCTCAATTTGACATAGACACGCCTGATAAATGCTCTGTCATCCCAGCCTTGCCCTACTCAAACTATCTCTTCCACCGAACTCCATCATTTAAAGATATGCAAGTGACTGCCACAACCTGTTTCTGCCAAAAAGCATATCTTTGGGAAGAACCCTTAGGGTTTCACCTGGTGCAATCCGCACTCCCTGCACCCACATAGTGATGCCTCTGAATCAGAAACAACTTGAAGGCAAACAACAACATTGGATTAGATGCTTGTTCATGGTGGAACTCTGGAATTCCAAGCCAGAGTTTACCTGGCACTGTGTCATTAAATTAACTGCTGAGTTTGATCTACTATCAAACTCAATTTATAAACCTGAAGGAGTTAAAAAATTCTGTTTCAGAGGTAAAGATGCATTTCATTTAGTGGGCAATTCACCACCCACCCCAAGGCATCTGAAAGCATTACTTGTTTTTTAGGGACTCAAAGGCAGGTGGGAGGGAGGGGTATGTGCAATACACAGATCTCCAGGGAATTTTTTTTAAGGAAAGTGAAACTTAGCAAATTCTAAATTGTTCTAATCTTTGGCAGGTTTCAAAATGAATGTAAAACCAATGTCTGGAAAACATTTTAACCGCAGTACTCAAATAATTACAGAACATGAAGTTTCCTTGTACTTATTTTATTGCTTTTTTCCCCATGAAAGAGAAGGAAAACAATGTGTTCCCCATGTAGATGCTATATGTTCTAAATACAAATGAATACAATGCCTGAGTTTATATCGCTTCTTGGAATAATATCCAACAGCACCAGATGCTAGTTGCTTGCAGGGCCTGTTTGTTACAAGACTTCAGCCCCCATTGACAAATGTTATATATGACATATCTGAGCCTTCCCTCAATGAGGTGGCCCCAGATGTTTTGGGTTATGACTGCCATCTGCCTTTACCAGCACAGTCAATGGCTAGGGATTATTGGAGTTGAAGCCCAGAATATGTGGCGGGTGCCAAATTGAAGAAAAAATGCTGCATGTGTGTACACACACATTCAAAGACACATTCCAAATAGTGATGTCCCCTGTGTGACAAAGTTTAAACTTATAAATTGTATAATAAAGAACTGCATGGCTTCAGTCCATTAATGACATTTCCTATCTTTCCATCAATATATTTGGTTTTATGAGTGTGCATGGAGTTATACTTATTATAATCAAATGAATTCACTGTAGCTGATCTTTTCTGATAGAAGATGGAAAGTTACTTTTGAAAAGAAACTGGTTACAATTGAAGTTTCAAAAAAACTAGAAGGGCCAGATAGCAATAGGATCGAGTGTAAGAGCTCCAGAGTGCTCCAGAGAGCACTCCAGTTTGCAATTTGAAATAGGCCCTAGTTACCAGATTAGGCCCTGTACAGACAGGCCAAAATAAAGCTGCTTCGAGTCACATTGGAGGCATGCTGTTTCAATGACTGGATGGTGGCTTTGGCGTGGCTTCCGGACTCTTAAGACTCATGCATCATTGAAATAGCATATTTCCAAAGTGATTTGAAGCAGCTTTCTTTTGGCCTGTCTGTATGGGGCCATAGTTATATTTCTTTAAAACTCTTTACTTTCACTCTTCACTTTCAATATGAAGGCTTCAAGCTGCTCACCTGTACAAAACACAGTTTGCCTTGTCTTTGGCTCAACATCCACAGCAAAGAATGAGCCACCATTTGAATCAGCCTCAGGGAAAGACAATGGCAAACCTCCCCTGAACAAATCTTGCGGGGGAAAACAACAACAACCCCATGATAGGTTCATTTTACAGTCGCCATAAGTTGGAGACAAGTGGAAGGCATACAACAACAGTGACAACTTACCTCAAAGTAAAGCTACATTTACTATAACTTTTAAGTGAACTAAACATTAACACTGCCAAAAGAGTGTAAAGTTACAAATCCCTCATTAACTTACAGTTGGAATGCAGTGCACCTTTGCTACTGGAGAAAGGAATTAAATACAAAAACTAGTTATTTGTAATTAGTTGTTGTTGAACTCTGCCTTTTGGGAGCATTGGAAATATTTTGCATATAAGAATCAATTGAGTGGAGGTAGGATCCCCCATGATCTGCCTCCTCCCTGGTATCCCTAATGTTGAGCTGTTGGAAGCACAACCCTGTACCTCTTTACTCAAAAAGTAACTCCCATTATTTTCAATGAAGTATACTCCCAGGTAAGTATATATCATATGTATGTATGTATGTATGTATGTATAGGATATATAGGAAATGAATGTAAGAATGCAGTTTTAGTCAGAAAATTAGTATTGGTATTACAGAATGCAGTTTGACAGTGCTTTAACTGTCATGGCTTCATTCTATGGAATCCTTGGATTTGTAGTTTGTTGTGGCACCAGAGCTCTCTGATAGAAAAGGCTAAATATCTTTTAAAAACTACAAATTCCAGAATTCCATAGCGTTGAACCATGACAAAGTGGTGTCAAACTACATTATTTCTGCAGTGCCGAAGTGGCCTAGACCAACTTGCACCAGCTTGTAAAGAGTATGAAGAATAGAAACCAAAGGGCATATTTTTTCCAGGTCTGAAAAGGTCACTTTAGTCAGTTTCTGAACAGAGTAGCTATGGAAGTTTGTTGCAGGAGAAACAACAAAGAAATCTCTAGCATCTTAATATAACAGCACAAGCCATTGTGGACAAGAGCCCACTTCATCAGATGCATAGTATTCTGAATTCAAGGCACACATGGTTGCAGGTGGGATCATAGATGGTGCCATCCAAAAGAAATTCAATGCAGGGTGCACTGGCAATGAAAATGACATGGTGATTCACCAAACGTTTGCTAGGAACACAAACATCCTGGCACTAGGAAAAGCAATTAGCACATGTACTGTGATAAAAATCAATTGTCCTAATTGAAACCTGCAAATAAATTGTAACTCAGCAGCTCTTCCTCTAATCTCTCACTTTGTTCTCTAAAGCTTAGTTCAAAAGCAGAAACATAGGGGCTTCGGAGGTGGAGCAGATCCTGACTTTGGGAATATGCTTATTTTTCTTGCTCACAATGTACTTTGTTGCATCAGTATAAAATTAAAACTAATCTTGCTTATGGCTCCTTGGTAGTCATTAAACATTTGAGAGTGAAGCAGATGAGCCTTTCCCCCCCAAGAATGAGCTATTAAGCTGTCCATTTCTGAAAGCAAACCAACACCCTCAGATGTACTTTGCAGAGGGATATCAGCCCTATATTTTTGTTTCTACTCCAATCGCAGCATCCTAGGTTGTACTCTCTTTCTTTCTCCCACATCATTGCCAGCCTTTACTTTGCAGACCAAAATATCAGGAGACACTGGATGGCACTGGGTTCCTGGTACTATTCCAGGTGACTTATCATGTCCTGATCCCTTTCTTTTCAAGTCCCACCTTTATTGCTGCTCCAGCAACAGCAAGAGGGGAATTTAGGTCTCTATCTTCTCCCTTTCCTCTGATAACTAGCACATTGCTAGTTCAAAGGAAGGTACTGTAAATCTTCACTTATTCTCTTCTTTCAGGCAAGAAATTTCAAATGTTCTTTCTGCTGGCAACGTTTATGATTGTTATGTACATCTTGGATGATTTTTTTCATACTTTGGGTCTTTGTGGTGAAAACATTCAGTAAAATACAACATACTTGCACTGAAAACTCTCTCTGTGCATGTATGTGTATGTTCTTTCACATCACTTGTCGACTTATGGCAATCCCATGAATTTCACAGGTTTTTTTCTCAGTCAAGGAATACTCAGAGGTGGTTTTGCCAGTTTCTTCTTCTGAAATATAGCCTACAGCACTTGGTGTTCCATAGGGTCCCATCCAAGTACTAAACAGGGCTGACCCTGCTTAGCTTCCAAAATCAGACATGATTTGGTGTCTATAGGCCCTTTATAAAACAGTATATTTTGCACAAAATACATTAATTTCTGTGCAAAACTTGTTTTTGTTTTTTTATGTTTTGTTTTTCACAAAACACTTTCTTGCACCAAACCTAAGACTTTTGACTAAATTAATTGTCCACAGCAAGTCCACAATTGTGAAAAAATCTTCCAGTGAGATGTCTCAAATGTTAAGATATCCTTTTGTACCAGGATGATATTGTTTTTGAGTATTTTTAAAATTCCTGACCAGTCTATTCTTGTCTGTGACGGACTTCAACCCATTTGGTAGCATCCAGTGGATGCATGTACAAAGCTTTCATTCTGATAAAGAACGTATACTTCCAAATTGGTGGAATGATTAACTGATGCACACTTGCTTAAAAGTTCTCAAGACATAATACTAATGTTAAAGAATTCCATTTTCAAAAACAAAAGCTCATACATTCATTAGGGAG
>NC_056522.1:124843759-124845256 GCF_019175285.1 Sceloporus undulatus | reverse complement strand
AAGTAAGTGAACGATTTTCCACATGAATCAACTTTTTAAACAATGAGCAGTAGCAGAAAATATTTTTGCAGTAGTAAACCATGCACAAAACATTCTAGATCTATTTGTGTGAGATTTGATAAGCTTTATCCCCTCAAAAAGTGCAACTGTATTTGCACATTTCAGTCAGGTGTTCAAGGAAATGAAAAGGTTATAGCTATTTGTTACTTTCCAACTGGCAGTCAGTGGCAAGGCATAAAGTTTTGAAATGCCTAAAGCGAGATTCTACTCCAGATTAGATTTTAATTGGATGATCTCTGGGACAGTCCTAGCTAAACCAGAAAAGTATACAGATTTCGCAGTTGCAGTTTAAACCAGATCTTCTGATTGATGAACAGATGTTAGACATACAGTTGTGCATCTGAGGTAACATATACAACATACAATATTTGACACGGGGGGAGGGGACTGCCACTGGTTAATAGGTTGCATTGCCTCCCCTTAATAGTCCTTGGAGCGCCACAACCCCTCTGCATTCCTCTGCAAGGAAAAAAAATCTCCCGAAACCAAAAAATGAAACAAACTTATCATAAAACCTTGATTCATTGCTTATTTTCTTGAAGCCACAAAGAAAGAGTGGCTTCAGTGTCAGCACAACAGAATTTTCTCCCCCCCCCCCCCCACCCCGCAGTTCTCAACACCATCTGCAAAATAACTACAGTGGGACATTTAAAACCATTGGAGCAGGTATATGGGTGCTGCATTGGGGTAAAGATATTACCCTCCTCCCAATTTCAGTCACAGAAACAGTTCCGTCAGCAAATTTTTTCTGTTAGATTTAGGACATGACTAACTTCTGACGAAACTGTGAATGGGGTCTTTTTTGTATCCTTTGACATAACCAAGTTATTTTGAAAAAAGCAGAATTTTTGTAGAAGACAGTTGGATTTTCAGAGAGAAAACCAGCAAATTAATAACCATAGCCAGTAAATGGCGGGGGGAGAGACTCAGATCATTTTTCCTCATATTAGACTTCAGATGTGAGATACCTGAGTACTGTAGAAAACTATATTATGTGCACTGTTCTGTCATAAAACATTAACAGTTTCTATATGCCACTTTTCCTCACCCATCCTGATGATCACTGTTGCGATGCCATTTTTTTATAGGAAGATTTCCTATCTTTAATGTGTTGAACACCTTTTTGCCAAAAATATGTATTTGTTTATTCCTAATTACTAAGAGAGCCAGCATGGCGTAGTGGTTTGAGTTTTGAACAATGACTTTGGAGAACAGGATTTGATTTCCAGCTTGCCCATGGAAACCCACTGACCTTGGGCAAGTCATACTCTCTCAGCCTCAGGGGAGGGCCATGACAAGCCTCCTCTGAACAAATCTTGCCAGGAAAACTGCATGATAGGTTCGCCTTAGTGTTGCCATAAGTCGGAAATGACTTGAAGGCACACAACAATGTTAGAGAAAAAGATCTTTGGGATGATTGATGTCTCGTGCTGCCAG
>NC_056522.1:124823776-124843734 GCF_019175285.1 Sceloporus undulatus | reverse complement strand
AGAAAATCTCAAATCAAAGCATCCCTGACAGATGGCCATCCAGCCCTCTGTTTAAGACCTACAAAGAGGAGACTCCTATACTCCAGGGAGTTTGTTCCACTATCGAACAGCCCACTGTCAGAAGTTCTTCTAACTTGAGGTGGAATCCTTTTCCTGTAGCTTGCATCCATTGTTCCGGGTCCGTTCTCTGGAGCAGCAGAAAACAAGCTTGCTCCTCCTCAAAATGATATCTCTTCAAATATTTAAACAGGGCTATCATAATCACCTCTTAACCTTCTCTTCTCCAGACTAAACATCCCCAGCTCCTGAGTCTTTCCTCATAGGGCATGGTTTCCAGAACCTTCACACATTTTAGTCGCCCTCCTTTGACACGCTCCAGTTTCTCAATGTCCTTTTTGAATTGTGGTGCCCAGAACTGGACACAATATTCCAGGTGGGGCCTGACCAACGCAGAATATAGTGGCACTATTACTTCTCTTGATCTAGACACTATACTTTTATTGATGCGCCAAATTTTGCATTGGCCTTTTTAGCTGCCCGCATCACACTTTTGATTCATTGTCAACTTGTGGTCTACTTGGACTCCCAGATCCCTTCAACACTAGTCTTGTTCAGCCAGGTGTCCCCCATCCTATATCTGTGCATTTCATTTTTCTACCCAAGTGCAGTACCTTACATTTTCTTTCTCCGTACTGAATTTCATTTTGTTAACTTTGGCCCAGATTTCTAGTCTATTCAGGTCATTTTGAATTTTGATTCTGTCCTCTGAGTAATTAGCTATTCCTCCAAAGTTGGTGTCATCTGCAAATTTGATGAGTATGCCCCCAATTCTGTCATCCAGGTCATGTGATAGAAGATGTTGAATAGCACTGGGTCCAGAGAGAGCCCTGTGGGACCCTATGGTCACTTCTCTCCAGGATGAAAAGTAGCCATGGTTGGCACCCTTTAGGTTGGCCAGTAAACCAATTACAAATCCATGTAACAGTTACCTTGTCTAGCCCACATTTTAGAAGCTTGATTGCAAGAATGTCATGGGAAACCTTGTCAAAGGCCTTACTTACTATATCCCGCACATTTCCCTTCATCTACCAAGCTGGTATTTTATCAGAGAAAGAGATCAGATTTGTCTGGCATGACTCTTTCTCTGAAACCCATGTTGACTTGAACACACATGACTTTTCTCCTACACATCAATAGTTCTAGCCATTCAGTTCTACATCAATAGCTGGGCAGTCTGTTTCACTGGACCTTAAAGCCCTCCAGCTGGGTCCAGACATGGAAAGGCTGTAGCTGCCTTTATGAGCTTTCCTGATTTTTAGATCTGAGAGAGGGCTTTTTCTCTGCCCACCCCATCACATTTGGCATTTGGGTGAAGACAGAGGAAGAACCTTCTCGGTGCTGCTCCAAATTGTGAGAGGCCAACTGGCACCCGGCCGCTTTAGAATCATACATAAGAGATATTAGCACATTTGAGACAACTAAAGAAAGAATTTGGTAGCATGAGCTCTCATATTTAAGTCTATGAGGCTCATGCGCCAACTTCTTCTTTAGTTAGTCTCAAACATCTACAAGATCTCTCTACGTCATGAGCATTACCGAGGTTAACACATTTGTAACTGCCAAAGAGACTCTGGCTATCATTCTGAGTATTTTTAACTGGCTTGATGTAGGCTTTTTAATGGAATTGTCTATTTAATTTTTAAAAAAAAACACCTTTTTGCATCAATAGGTGTTATCTGTACTTTGTTTAAATTTCCTATAAATGCCCTGGGCCCCACACCAGGAGAAAGGTAGGAGGCAGATTAATAATAAATTAATTCATAAAAATAAATAATATACACTGGAGTCAGAATCTGTACCTTTTAGATGTTGTGGGAGTCAACTCCACCACTACAACAATTTGCTTATTACTCAGGACAATGGGGCGCCACTGTGTATCTGGAGACCACAGTTCGCTACAGCTGTTTCTATAACTCACACACATACCAGCTAGATTTGGATGTCATCTCCACCCATTACATGCTCACCTCTAGACCATAATGAGTTCAGTTACCACTGCTACTTTAACAAAGGTACATGCTGTGATATTAAGCCCCCAAATTATAGCATTCCTACCTGTCAGAATTCAGCCATCCTAAGTGAAAGCTGTGAGAGGCAATGAACTTAAAGATGGGACTTTTAGAAAAGATTCTGACCAACCTAGCTCATTTTGACTATAAGGCTTGGTAGATTTGTTAATTGGCATCAGTTTTAAAGAGCCCAAACTCTCCCTTCAAGATCACATACCTTGAGAACAGTTCCTGTATAAGGTCCCTGTTTGTCACTCCAGCAAGGACTCCTCACCCCTCAGCTGCTTCCCATCCGGTTAACACCCCCTATTCAGTCATATCTTCTTTTGGAAATTTCCTAATTGCTGGGCAGCCCTCTCACTGAGTGTCAGTATCTTCCATCAGTCTGCCTGTGGGCTTAATCAATCTCATTAGCATGTGGAATGGAAAGTTCAATTAGCATAAGCTCCCCTCATTTAATTCTTCATAAGGCCTCCCTCTGGCAACTCTCTCACCCATAAGAATTGATTGGTTCATTATCGGAGTGAGTGAATACTCTTTGCTCAAGGGTTTGGGTTATTAAAAAGAAGAAAAAAAAAAATGTACCCCAAAAATACTGCCCTTTCTTCTTTCTTTCTTTCTATCAGATAGTCACATGCTAGACATATGGCTGAATCCGTCTTCAGCACTAGAAATGAGAACTTTGGGGGCGGTTAACTCAGACATGGCACTTAACTGACAGTTCTGTCCTAAATGCCAGTCCAGCTAAACAGGTCCGCTAAATGTGAGGAATGCTAGACCTTAGTTCAGGTTCACACAACAACACCAACAAATCCAATTTGAGGTCTTTTCATACAACTCTGTCAGGAAAGACAGATCAGTTCTGCAAGACAAAGCCCAAGCTTAGTAGGTACACCAGGATAACTCCATGCAGTGCTCACTCTGAAAAATGCTTCCCCGGATGGTTAAGTTGGATCTCAGTGAGGGAAGATCATCACTTAAAGGAGCCCTACCAGTGTTAATAGCCATGATGATTCCAATGACAAAAGGAGATTGAGGCTCTGCCAGACTTCTGACTAGAATTCTTGGGGCCCTTTCATGTTACATAATTATAGCCTATAATTTCACTTTAACTGCTGTAGCATCCTATGGAATCCTGGGTTTCTAGTTTAGTGAGCCACTAAAGTTCTCTGAATGAGAATTATAATGCACACACCCATGAAATACAGGATTCCACAGTTTGTTGTGGTGGCAGTTAAAGTGGGCTCTAACATTATGCTGTAATAGAAAGGATCCTTGGTGTCGATGAGTTCAATGATTCCTGAGGTTGACAGAAGGGCTTTTCAGTTCTATAGCTTCTGGAGATGTTTTGGTTAGGGAACATCCTTCTTTCAATCTGATACTTCTAAACTATGTCTTTCCTCTTAAGATGGAGAGTCAGACAACAAGTCATAGCAAAAAAGATACATTAAGCCCAATAGGGATTATTTCAGAGTAAATTCAGCATTGTATTATCACACTTAAAGAGATGTTGAATTCCCACCTTTCAGGGGCTTTAGTGTATTTTCTCGGAAGAGGTTAGAAGATGACTCATGGAATCTCTTCCAGCTCGTTTGGAATTTATCTGAATTCCAAAATTCGTGGAAGTCTTTGGATCAGCAGCAAAGGAAGCATGCCATTGTGCTTTTTACTACCATGGGACAAAAAAATCCCTTGCTTTACCGTATCCCTTTTATGGAAATATATATTCCCCCCTTCGAAGAATCAGCCTAGCTATGGGACATTTCAGTACCTCAGAGTCATGTTTGATTCAGAATTTACACAAATGTATGTCTTGCAAAACAGTGGCATCCATTTTAAGAGAGTGCTCTTTCAGAACTATGAACTCACAAGGCACTTGAGGTTCACAACAGTGAATCATGTGTGATAGTCCCCAAGCCCCAATTGTACCCAAAAAATTAGGAAAAATTAGAAAAGGAACTAAACCCATAAAGGAAAACAGGGATTCAATTTATTTTTAGAAGACTTACATTAATGATATCATGGGATACTTTCTACCTATTAACAAAAAGTTCTGCTGAGGATACTGTATCCTAGTGAAGGGCATTGTTTGTGCCAGCTAATCTACAGACAAGCAGTGGATGCCGAAGCGTTCTTACAAGCAATTTTCCACACAGGTATGCTATCTGCTGGCTTTCTAATCATGCCCTACTACAACAGTAATGGTTTAGTCGTTGAATGATCACAATGTATGTTATGTCTTTAATTGAAAGGGCTTCTGTTATTTCCAAGCTGGTGGTAAACAAACAGTCATCTCCCACCATATAGAAAGCAGCATGAAAATATACTCTATCAGTCTTGTTCCCATACTCTACACCAAGATAGATTCCACTGTAATTTTAGCCTGGAGAAGAGAAGGTTAAGAGGTGATATGATAGCCCATTTAAATATTTGAAGGATGCCAATTGAGGAGGGAGCAAGCTTGTTTTCTGCGCTCCAGAGAATAGAACCACAGAGCAATGGATGCAAGCTCCAGGAAAAGAGATTCCACCTCAACATTAGGAGGAACTTCCTGACAGTAAAGGCGTTTGACAGTGGACAAATCCCTCGAGTGTAGTGCATCTCCTCCTTGGAGGTCTTTAGCAGAGGCTGGATGGCCATCTGTCAGGGTGCTTTGATTGTGATTTCCTGCATGGCAGGGGGTGGACTGGAGGGCCCTGTGGTCTCTTCCATCTCTAAGACGTTCTATGATTCTATGGTACACCAGGCTGACTGCCCATACACCTTCAGAGCATATGATGTCTTTCACTGCATCAGCACTCACTAATAGAGCGGGTTAGAGACAGCCGCTTTGTGGTGGTCTGCCGCCGCCGCCCGCTTTCCCTGCGGGAGCCGCAGCAGCCACACCGCGCGGCCTCCCGCACGGACTAAAAAGAAGCTCCAAAATGGAACTTCGTTAGCGGCGCCTCTATGACGTCGCAAGGAGCCAGGGGCGGACTCGCAACGTCATAGATGCTGCAACACGTGCGGACGCACGGAGCCGCCGCCATATGTATGTACAGAATACATACTAGGGTTAGGGGGTGCAGAAGCACCACCCCTTCCTAACCCAGTATGTATTCATTACGTACAAATGGCGGTTGTAAACCCCCCGTAGTGTATTTTTCTGACTTGCTTATTTTTTCAACCAGCCCTTCATCAGGGTTAGATCCATCCTTGGTGCATGTCACATTCAAGCTGTTCAGCAAAACCTAGTCAACATGTCCTGATAAAGACAGTTTAGTAGCCTATATGCATCAACTCAATTTGGGGATTTTATTAGTTTGTTTCAGTTGAAATTAACAGTGGTAGAATATTTAGAACACAGAAAGTATTTTTTTGGTTGTTGTTGTTGTTAACTTTATTCATAGCCACGTCCCCCCCCCACCAAAAAAAAACCAGGATTCATTGCTGGTTGCATTTTTTTCCCCTTCCAGTCTGTCAGGTACTCAAAGCAAACATTTCTGGGTATTGAACATGTTTTATATCTACACTGACAAACCCTCTCTGATCTGGGGAATTTTCTATTCCCTGTAACATTGACATTCCCAAAGATTTAGAAATATCCCAGAAGACACTCAAGGGGGTTGGACTAGATGGCCCTTGCGGTCTCTTCCAACTCTATGATTCTATGATTCTTTGATTCTAAGTTCTCTGAGCATCTGTGAACTATGGAGACATGCAGATAAACCATAAAAGGAAGGTTGGTTATATTGTTGCCGGATTGAAATGGCGCACCTTGATACCCTTCAGAGATAATATTTGATGCTTCAATAATATGATTGTTTGGAACAAGAAATTTGCTCTCAGTATGAAGGGAAAACTTTTCCTTCAGTGCTTGGACGAATCTCACAAAATATAGAAGTAGCACTTCAAGTCATTCTTCCCTTTGATAAGAAAAACTGAAATAAGCTCAATGTTTTCAAGTTTTATAAAGCAGCTGTACCTAATCCATCCAAAAGTCTTCACTTAAAATTGTGTGAACATCCTCTTACAAAGGAAGAAAACACACGAAGTGCTTTTAATTAAGTCTAGACTGAGAAATAATTTTTGTCCGTCAAATGCAACACCCTGTTGTGCTATTCTTTCTTTCTTTCCCAGCTCTTGCATTAACTTTGTATTTTCTTTTTTTATAGTCAAGAAATTTTATTGAAAAATCAATGCAAATAACTAACTAGACATCAATTGAACAAACATATTACATATATATATATAAAATACATTTAAAAACATTTAAGATATTTCTTTCAGTTTCAATGAGGATATACTCAGTGATCTAATTCTAGCTTACATAATGTGTCAGATTTCTTTTTCCTTCCTTCCTTCCTTCCTTGTTTCTTATGCCTTCAACCTTATATTCCTTCCCTCCTCATTTCCTCATTCTATTTTCCTTTCTCCTTGCCAACTCTCCCTTCCTACCTCCTCCTTTCTATCTCACTTTCTCTTACCATCTGTCTACTTGCTCAATTCTTCCTTTCATCTTCCCATTTCTTCATTTTACTTTTTAACCAACCAAGATACACAGGATCATGTCCTCATTGCATTGTTTTAACGTCAGCATTATCAATAATAACACTCAAACAAAGGGGAAAAAACACTACATTGTTGTTAATACTTTCATTTCCTAGAGTTTTACATATCATTGTTCCATTATTGTTATTTTTCTCTTTATACATCTTCATTTTGTAAGCTATTCTCTTGATCAGTCTATAATAACTAATTGTTTCTTCAATCTTTTCAAATTAACTATTACATATATTAATCTAACCTATATTCCTTATCTATTTATTTATATCGTTGATACAATCCATCATCACCAATTACTCTCTAAATCCTTCTGTTGCCATTGAGCCTTATTTTTTCAAAAGATATATAATCAAAGTTTTAATCTTTTTTTTTAATTCTCCAAATTTCCATCTGTCATAAGACTTGTCAGTCTTGTCATTAACGTTGTATTTTCAGATGGAAAACCTCCAGACTAAAAGTGATTTGCAATCTTAGCCATGATGGAATTAAATTCTGTATAGGTCTGACAAATTAAATAAAGGCATAATATTCCACACATTACAGGTAATTATTATCCTAATCTCATATCATATGTTTTGTTGTTGTTGTGTACCTTCAAATTGTTTCCAATTTATGATGACCCTAAAAGCAATCCTTTCACTGGGTTTTCTTATCAAGATTTGTTCAGAGGAGCTTTGCCTTTGACTCAAGATATACTATATCCGCAGCATTTCCTTCATCTACCAAGTGTTACTCCATTCTCTGTATTGTATGTAGGGTTACATATTGTTTCCTTTTTATTGTTGGTTTTTGTTTTGCTATTTTGGTGATGAGGTAGATTGCATTGTGCCAAATGGCATCTTTGGACAAGTGGAATAAACACCACTGACAGATTGAATTACCTCTCTTCCTATAGCTCTTCCCTTCCAATTTGGCTATGGAAGGTTTCAAGACTGAAGAGTATCAGGGGATTTTCCATTTCATGAATGGAAGACTTTTCACCTAATATTGGGTGTATCTTTTGTGCTCTAATATCAATCACTAGTATAATAGTCCTTCCTTAAAATATTTTATATATCATCATCATCATATCTCAGACCATAAATATATACCAGTATAGGCTGTCCTAGAGGTGGACTTGTGAAGTATCAGGTACAATGATGGTGCTATATAAAAAAGATGGTAAGAACAATAACCACAACAGATAAAATAATTGCTTCCTTTTTAGGGGAAAGAAACAGGGACAGAATAATGAATGCAAGTGTTCAACAATTTGTGTAAAAGGGCAAAAAGAACTGTTACAATAATCAGTCCAAGGAATAAAAGAAGACAACAACAAGAAAGAAGAAGAGTCCTCTTTCACAAGAGTCAAAAAAATTAAAGGGAAATTCAAATCAAAAGTAAGGATGATCAACAGAGTGACACTTTATATGTGTCCTGGACTGCAGCCAGCACACACAGACACACACCGATAAGAATGGCTTAGCACAGCAAGTGGAAGCAAAACACAGATCTTGCAAGGAGTAAACATGAGAGCAGTGCAAAAAGCCAAGCTGAAGTCAGGATACCAGAAGTCAGAGCAGTCCGAAAGCCAAGCCAAAGTCAGGATACCGGGAGTCAGAGTAGTCAAATCAGTCCAGGGTCAAAGCAGCCAGAAGATAACAAGGGTCCAATCTGTTCCAAGGTCAAACCAACAAGGAGTCAAGATACAAGGAGCCAGTGCCAACAGGAATCACACCAAAGGATCATGCAGTAAACTCAGGCACTGAGTTGAGGCCTCTCTACAGCTTAAGTAAGGGAAACTCTCCCCCGTGCCACCTGAGGCTGGTTGGCTAATTGCCTCTCTGCAATCCTCCTGGATCTACGCCTGCAAGCACTCTTAGCCCTTCTCTGTTTGTAAGTAGGCACATCCAGGCAAGCTTCCTCCGCAGAGTCACCACTAGGCTGTTGCACCACAGGAGGCATCTCACTAGCACTAAGACCTGGTTGGGCCTCCTCCTCTGGGGCTGGGAGAGCACAGCTGGGACCTGGCAGAGCAGGATTATCACCTGCTGAAGCCTCAATTAGCTCTTGCTCTGGAGGAGGCTCATCCTCCTCCTCATCCTCCGAGAGCTGTTCTTGGCTGGCCATGACAATATGATCATGACAAAATTAAAAACGATAATGGAAGCAATACAGTGAAGAACTATACAAAAAAGATAAGTGGAAAACATTCTTTCAAGGAAGAACATTTTGATGAAGAATGTCCAGTTTTAGAAAGTAAAGTGGAAGTTGCTGTCAAAGCACTTGGAAAAAATACATCACCAGGAATATAGGACATGCCAATAGATCTATTTCAAGCTATAGAGATGGAATCCACCCAAATGCTAACTAAAACCCATCAACAAATACAGAAAGCTAAACAATGGGCCACAGACTGGAAATACCCATAATACATTCCAATCCCCAGCAAAGGGGAAATAGTAGTAACCCTTAGATCATTGTATTCATCTCTCATAAAAAACAAGGTGATGCTCTTTTTTTTTTTTAACAACAAATACTTTTACTGGTTATGGAGTTAAAAAGTGCCAGACATTTGAGCTGGGTTTAAAGAGGCATTAAAGATCATATTGCAAACAGACACTGGATAATAAATCACACAAGATAATTTCAGATGAAAATGAGGCTGTGCTTTATCAATTAAACCAAAGCTTTTAATTATGTAGATCATTTTTAAAAAGTCCAGTGGCTCACTGTAAAATAAATGGGAGTGAAACAACATTTGATTGTCCTGTTGTGTAGCCTATATAGTCCTCTGGACTGGAGGCTACTATCAGGACAGAATTTGGAGCAACAAGGATGTCAGAAAAGGGTACATTTTATCATCCTGCATGTTTAATTTATATGTAGTACGTTTCAAATGGAAAATAGGATTCGATTCAGGGAAAGAAGGTCTGACAACTGGAGGAAGAAAGATCAGTAATTTAAGATATGCAAATGACATCATATTTACTAGTAGAAAATAGCAACACATGGAATGACTATTAGTGAAAGTGAAGTAAGAAAATACAGAAACATGGTTACAGCCAAATATTAAGAAATAATGACCACATAGGATTTACATAACTTTATAATGAAGACATATAATGAAGATAATGAAGACATCAAAACTGGGAAATATTTTTTATACTTTAGTTAAGTAATCAATCAAAATGGAAGTTGTAGCCCAGAAATGAGAAGAAACTAAGACTTGGAAGGGCAGTTTATGAAGGAACTACATAATATCCTCAAATGTGAAGAAATACCACTGAATACCACAGTCAAAATCATCCATGCCATTGTATATTTCCAGTTTCTGTGTATGGTTATGTATGGTGTGCAGTGAAGGAAACTGAAAGAAAGATCAACTCATCTGAAATGTGGTGCTGAAGGAGAATTTTATGAATTCCATGGACCACAAAAAAGACAAATAAATCGATCTAAGAACAAATTGATTGATTGAAAGATTGATTGTTCATTATTTGATCTATATTCCTCATTTCTCTAAAAATGAGATTCAAAGCAGCTTAATCAATAACTACTCTAATGGAATAGTTTGTTAATTTTACCTTATGTGTGCTTTTCTGTTAACCTGTATCCTAAGCCTGTTGAAACATTGTTGTTGTTGTTTTTGTTTTGTTTGTGCAACTGAAATAAATAAAAATTACACTAGAGCCAAGATAATGAAACTGAGGTGATTATGCTTTGGACATATCATTAGACATCACAATTCATTGTAAAAGATACTAATACTTGCTAAACAGAAGGCAGTAGGAAAGAAAACAGACCATGTTACAGACAGATTAACCCAATCAATGAAGCCATAGCCCTGAGTTTAGAAGACCTGGGCAAGCTCTTACCAACAAGGACTCTTGGGGATCTCATTCATGGGATCACCATACATTGAAGTCAACATGGCAGTAAATAACAAGAAGAAAACTATTAGTCTGACTCATTTTGTAAACTTCTTAGAATGATGTAGAATTATTTATTCAGTGGGCATATATAGTAATATATGGGTAACATATAATGTATTGTTCTTTGGATATATGTTGACAACATTAGGAAATAGAGGTTTTCTGTATCTTAATTAGGTGTAGACAAATTGCATTGCATTTAAGGGAATATGATGTTTAAAAGTAAACAAATCAGTTTAATTTTGTTGTTGTTGTTGTCATTTATGCATGTGTTCTCCCATAAATCTGTTTGGCCCCAGTTCTACACTTATCTGTGGGTTTTAACACACAATACTCTCCCCCTACCCCACTCAAATTTGATTGTATACAGTGGTACCTCGGGTTACGAAATTAATTCGTTCCGCGGCTAATTTCGTAACCCGAAAAACCTTCGTAACCTGAATTGCCATATTGGTGGTGAACAAAGTTCTATTTGACATTGTAGCCCAGTAGCTCCAAATAAGCCTGGAGCACATCAAAATTTGCAAAGACTGAATTCCTTGAATATCTCCAATTGAACTGTTGAATGATGTAACCATAGGGAATATTGTATACAGTGCCCCCAATCCACTTGGGGGGATGAGTGGATCTTTGCCATGTTCTTCTCAGCTGACGAATGAAATTAGATATCATTTGTAGATTTATTCTGGTTGAATCTTAGATGTCAAAATGGGAATGTGAAGATGTCAAAATGCGAAGGTGTATTAGACTTTTCTGTTTGGCTCTGAATAGCTTGGATTACTGTTCAGTTACTATCTATAGTCCTCAGTTCACTATCCCCGTCCCCCAATGTACCGAGAATTGGCAGGCATGAAGAGTCTTAGACTTGCAGGATGAAATCCCGTTGGATAGCTCATACATATTGTTGCAGAGATAGTATGTGTTATGGAGGACAGAAAGTAAGGAAACATGGATTCAGATTTACATCCCATTTATACATCCTTGTAGAAGCATAATGGTTGTTGTCACCCCTATGAATGCACTCTTACTGGACAGATGTACAGAAACACTTTGGCCAACTTGCTTCTTCTTATATACATAGCATTTTTATTTTGTCATGATCATATTGTCATGGCCAGCCAAGAACAGCTGATGAGGAGGAGATGAGCCTCCTCCAGAGCAAGAGCTAATTGTGGCTTCAGCAGGTGAAATCCTGCTCTGATGCCGGTCCCCCAGCTGTGCTCTCCCCCCCCAGAGAGGAGGGGCCCAACCAGGTCTTAGTGCTAGTGCTCCGCCTGGGGTGCAACAGCCTAGTGGTGACTCTGCGGAGGAAGCTTTGCCTGGATGTGCCTACTTACAAACAAGAAGGGCTGAGAGTGCTTGCAGGCCGTAGATCCAGGAGGATTGCAGAGAGGCAATTAGCCAACCAGCCCCGGTGGCACGGGGGAGAGTTTTCCCTTACTTAAGCTGTAGAGAGGCCTCAACTCAGTGCCCCTGAGTTTACTGCATGATCCTTTGGTGTGATTCCTGTTGGCACTGGCTCCTTGTAGTCTGACTCCTTGTTGGTTGACCTTGGAACAGATTGGACCCTTGTTATCTTCTGGCTGGCTTTGACCCTGGACTGATTTGACTACTCTGACTCCCGGTATCCTGACTTTGGCCTTGGCTTTTGGACTGCTCTCGACCTCTGGTATCCTGACTTCAGCTTGGCTTTTTGCACTGCTCTGCACGTTTCAACTCCTTGCAAGATCTGTGTTTTTGCTTCCACTTGCTGTGCTAGCCATTCTTATCGTGTGTGGTCTGTGGTGTGCTGGCTGCAGTCCGGACACATATAAAGTGTCACTCTGTTGAGTCATCCTTACTTTTGATTTGAATTTCCTTAATTTTTGACTCTTGTGAAGAGGACTGTCTGTCTTCTTTCTTGTTGGTGTTGTCCTTCTTTTATTTCCTTGGACGTGATATTGTAACAGTTTCTTTTTGCCCCTTTACACATTGTTGAACACTTGCATTCATTATTCGTCCCTGTTTCTCCTCCCCTAAAAAGGAAGCAATTATTTTATCTTGTTGTGGTTATTGTTCTTACCATCATTTTTTTATATAGCACCATCATTGTACCTGATACTGTCACAAGTCCACCGCTAGGACAGCCTATACTGGTAATATTTATGGTCTGAGATATGTGATAGATGATATACAAAATAGTTTTAAGGAAGGACTATTATAGCTAGTGATTGATATTAGAGCACAAAGAGATCACACCTATTAGGGGTGAAAAGTCTTCCATTCATGAAATGGAATCCCTGATACTCTTCAGTCTTGAAACCTTCCATAGCCAAATTGGAAGGGAAGAGCTATAGGAAGAGAGGTAATTCAATCTGTCAGTGGTGTTTATGTCCATTTGTCCAAAGATGCCATTTGGCACACATGCAATCTACCTGCATCACCAAATAGCAAACAAAACCAACATAAAAAGGAACAATATGTACCCTACATACAATACAGAGAATGGAGTAACACTATGGTAGATGAAGGAAATGCGCGGATATAGTATATCTTGAGTCAAAGGCAAAGCTCCTCTGAACAAATCTTGATAAGAAAACCCAGTGAAAGGATGTGCTTTTTAGGTCGTCATCATAATTGGAACAATTTGAAGGTCACAACAACACAAACATATGAGGGAGATAGGATAATAATTAACCTGTAATGTGTGGAATATTATGCCTTTATTTAATTTGTGCTCTATACAGAAGTTAATTCCATCATGGGCTAAGATTGCCAATCACTTTTAGTCTGGAGGTTTTTCCATCTGAAAATACAACGGTTAATGACAAGACTGACAAGCTCTTATGACAGATGGGAATTTGGAGAATTAAAAAAAAGATTAAAACTTTGATTATATATCTTTTGAAAAAATAAGGCTCAATGCACAGAAGGATTTAGAGAGTAATTGGTGATTGGATTGTATCATGATATAAATAAATATATAAGGAATATAGGTTAGATTAATATATGTAATGTTAAATTTTGAAAGATTGAAGAACCATTGTTTTATGACTGATCAAGAGAATGAGCTTCAAAATGAAGATAAGAAGAGAAAAATAAAATAAGGAACAATGATATGTAAACTCTAGGAACATGAAAGTATTAACACAATGTATGTGGTTTTTTCCCTCTTGTTTGAGTGTTATTATTGATATGCCTGACGTTAAAACAATGCAATGAGGACATGATCCCTGGTGTATCTTGGTTGGTTAAAAAGTAATGAAGAAATGGAAGATGAAAGGAGATTGAGCAAGTAGACCGATTGGTAAGAGAAAGTGAGTAGAAGGCGGAGGTAGGAAGGGGAGGTTGGCAAGGAAAAGGAAAATAGAATGAGGAAATGAGGAAGGGGAATAGGGTTGAAGGCATAAGAAACAGGAAGGAAGGAAGGAAAAAGAAATCTGACCACATTATGTAAGCTAGAATTAGATCACTGAGTATATCCTCATTGAAACTGAAGAATATCTTAAATGTTTTTAAATGTATTTTATTATATATATGTAAGTATTTTGTTCAATTGATGTCTATGTTAGTTTATTTGCATTGTTTCAATAAAATTTCTTGACCTACTAAAGCACTACGGGGTTATGCCAGGCTGGTGCAGCCAAAGCCAGCCTCCCCCCCCGGGTGGTTGCATTTGACGGACAAAAATTATTTCTCAGTCTAGACTGAATTAAAAAAGCACTTCGTGTGTTTCGTTCTTTCTTTCTTCTTTGTTAAGAGGATGTTCACAACAATTGTAAAAGTGAAGACTTTTGGATGGATGTAGGTACAGCTGCTTTATAAACTTGAAACAGTGAGCTTATTTCGTTTTTTTCTGAGGAAGGGAGTGACTTGAAGTGCTACTTCTATAGTTTTGTGAGATTCGTCCCAGCACTGAAGGAAAGTTTCCCTTCATACTGAGAGCAAATTTCTTGTTCCAACATCATGTTGATTGAAGCATCAAAGGTTATCTCTGAAGGGTCAAGGTGCGCCATTTCAATCGGCAACATATACCAACCTTCCTTTTATGGTTTATCTACTGTCTCCATAGTTCACAGATGCTCACAGGAACTTAGAATCAAAGAATCATAGAATCATAGAGTTGGAAGAGACCGCAAGGGCCATCTAGTCCAACCCCCGGCCATGCAGAAAATCTCAATCAAAGCGCTCCCTGACAGATGGCCATCCAGCCTCTTTGTTTAAGACCTACAGAGGGAGACTCCCGATACTCCAAGGGAGTTTGGTTCCACTATCGGACAGCCCGCACTGTCGGAAGTTTCCTTCCTAACGTTGAGGTGAAATCCTCTTTTCCTGTAGCTTGCATCCATTGTTCCGGGTCCTGTTCTCTGGAGCAGCAGAAACACAGCTTGCTCCTCCTCAAAATGATATCTCTTCAAATATTTAAACAAGGGCTATCATATCACCTCTTACCATTCTCTTCTTCTCCAGGACTAAACATCTCCCCAGCTCCCTGAGTCTTTCCTCATAGGGCATGGTTTCCAGAACCTTCACACATTTAGTCGCCCTCCTTTGGACACGCTCCAGTGTTCTCAATGTCCTTTTTGAATTGTGGTGCTCCAGAACTGGACACAATATTCCAGGTGGGGCCTGACCAACGCAGAATATAGTGGCACTATTACTTCTCTTGATCTAGACCTATACTTTTATTGATGCGCCTGAAATTTGCATTGGCCGTTTTTAGCTGCCGCATCACAACATGTTGATTCATTTTCAACTTTGGTCTACTTGGACTCCCAGATCCCTTTCACACGTAGTCTTGTTCAGCCAGGTGTCCCCCATCCTATATCTGTGCATTTCATTTTTCTACCCTAAGTGCAGTACCTTACATTTCTCCGTACTGAATTTCATTTTGTTAACTTTGGCCCAGATTTCTAGTCTATTCAGGTCATTTTGAATTTTGATTCTGTCCTCTGGAGTATTAGCTATTCCTCCAAAGTTGGTGTCATCTGCAAATTTGATGAGTATGCCCCCAATTCTGTCATCCAGGTCATTGATAAAGATGTTGAATAGCACTGGGTCCAGAAGAGAGCCCTGTGGGACCCTATTGGTCACTTCTCTCCAGGATGAAAAGTAGCCATTGTTGAGCACCCTTTAGGTTTGGCCAGTAAACCAATTACAAATCCATGTAACAGTTACCTTGTCTAGCCCACATTTTAGAAGCTTGATTGCAAGAATGTCATGGGAAACCTTGTCAAAGGCCTTACTTACTATATCCGCAGCATTTCCTTCATCTACCAAGCTGGTTATTTTATCAGAGAAAGAGATCAGATTTGTCTGGCATGACTTCTTTCTCTGAAACCCATGTTGACTTGAACACACATGACTTTTCTCCTACACATCAATAGTTCTAGCCATTCATTTTCTACATCAATAGCTGGGCAGTCTGTTTCACTGGACCTTTAAAGCCCTCCATAGTCTGGGTCCAGACTATTTGAAAGGCTGTAGCTGCCTTTATGAGCTTTCCTGAATTTTTTAGATCTTTGAGAGAGGGCTTTTTCTCTGCCCCACCACCATCACATTTGGTGCATTTGGTGAAGACAGAGGAAGAAACCTTCTCGGTGGCTGCTCCTAAATTGTGAGAGGCTCAACTGGCACCCGGCCTGCTTTAGAATCAGTACATAGAGAGATGTTCTAGCACATTTGAGACTAACTAAAGAAAGAATTTGGTAGCATGAGCTCTCATAGATTTAAGTCTATGAAGGCTCATGCTGCCAACTTCTTTCTTTAGTTAGTCTCAAACATGCTACAAGATCTCTCTACAGTCATGAGCATGTAGCTCTAGGTTACACATTTGTAACTGCCAAAGAAGACTCTGGCTATCATATTCTGATGTATTTTTAAGCTGGCTTGATGTAGTGCTTTTAATGGAATTGTCTATTTAATTTTTTTAAAAAAAAAACCTTTTTGCATCAAATAGGTGTTATCTGTACTTTGTTTAAATTTCCTATAAGATGCCCTGGGCCCCACACCAGGAGAAAGGTAGGAGGCAGATTAAATAATAAATTAATTCATAAATAAATAAATAATATACACTGGAGTCAGAATCTGTATCCTTTTAGATGTTGTTGGAGGTCAACTCTCACCAGCTACAACCAATTTGCTTATTGCTCAGGGACAATGGGAGCTGCCACTGTGATATCTGGAGGACCACAGGTTCGCTACAGCTGTTCTATAAGCTTCACACAATACCAGCTAGATTTAGATGTCATCTCCAACCCATTACATGCTCACCTCTTAGACCATATGAGTTCAGTTACCATCTGCTACTTTAACAAAGGTACTATGCTTGTGATATTAAGCCCCCAAATTATAGCAGTTCTACCTGTCAGAATTCTAGCCATCCTAAGTGAAAGCTGTGAGAGGCAATGAACTTAAAGATGGGACTTTTTATGAACAGATTCTGACCAACCTAGCTCATTTTGACTATAAGGCTTGGTGAGATTTGTATAATTGGCATTCATGTTTAAAGAGCCCAAACTCTCCCTTCAGAGATCAGCATACCTTGAGAAGCAGTTCCCTGTATGTCACTCCAGCAAGGACTCCTCACCCCTCATCTGCTTTCCATCCTGGTTAACACCCACCTATTCAGTCATATCTTCTTTTGGAAAATTTCCTAATTGCTGGGCAGCCCATCTCACTGAGTGTCAAGTATCTTCCATTCAGTCTTGCCTAGTGGTCTTAATCAATCTTCATTAGCATGTGGAATGGAAAGTTCATATTAGCATAAGCTCCCCTCATTTAATTCTTCATAAGGCCTCCCTCTGGCAAACTCTCTCACCCATAAGAAGTTGATTGGTTCATTAGTCGGAGTGAGTGAATACTCTTTGCTCAAGGGTTTGGGTTTATTAAAAAGAAGAAAAATAAAAAATGTACCCAAAAATATCTGCCTCTTTCTTTCTTTCTTTCTTTCTTTCTTTCTTATCAGATAGTCACATGCTGAGACTATATGGCTGAATCTGTCTTCAGCACTATGAAAATGAGAACTTTGGGGAGCTGGTTAACTCAGACAGTGGCACTTAACTGACAGTTCTGTCCTAAATGCCAGTCTCAGCTAAACAGAGTCCTAGTCTAAATGTGAGGAATGCTAGACCTTAGTTCAGGTTCACACAAAGCAACACCAAGCAAATCCAATTTGAGGTCTTTTCATACAACTCTGTCAAGGAAAGGACAGATCAGGTTCTGCTAAGACAAAGCCCAAGCTTAGTAGGTAACACCAGGAATAACTCCATGCAGTGCTCACTCTGAAAAATGCTTACCCCCTGGATGGTTAAGTTGGATCTCAGTGAGGGAAGATCATCACTTAAAGGAGCCTAGCCAGTGTTAATAGCCATTGATTCCAATGACAAAAGGAGATTGAGGCTCTGCTCAGGCTTCTGAACTAGAATTCTTGGGGCCCTTTCATGTTACATAATTATAGCACTATAATTTCACTTTAACTGCTGTAGCATCCTATGGAATCCTGGGTTTCTAGTTTAGTGAGCCACTAAAGTTCTCTGAATGAGAATTATAAATGCACACACCCCAATGAAAATACTAGGATTCCACAGATTGTTGTGGTGGCAGTTAAAGTGGACTCTTAACATTATAGCTGTATAATAAGAAAGGATCCTTGGTGTCTGATGAGTTCAATGAGTTCCTGTCAGGTTGACAGAAGGGCCTTTCATGTTCTATAGCTTCTGGGAGATGTTTGGGGTTAGGGAACAATCCTTCTTTCAATCTGATACTTCTAAATCTAAGTCTTTTCCTCTTAAGAATGGAGAGTCAGACAACAAAGTCATAGCAAAAAAGATACATTAAGCCCAATAGGGATTATTTCAGAGTAAATTCAGCATTTGTATTATCACACTTTAAAGAGATGTTGAATTCCCACCTTTCAGGGGGCTTTAGATGTATTTTCTGGAAGAGGTTAGAGTAGATGACTCATGGAATCTCTTCCAGCTCGTTTTGGAATTTATCTGAATTCCAAAATTCAGTGGAAGTTACTTTGGATTCAGCATGCAAAGGAAGCATGCACATTGTGCTTTTATACTACCATGGGACAAAATAAAATCCCTTGCTATTTACCGTATCCTTTTATGGAAATATATATTTCCCCCTTTTGAAGAATCATCCTAGCTAATGGGACATTTCAGTACCTCAGAGTCATGTTTTGATTCAGAATTTACACAGAACTGTAATGTCTTGCAAAACAGTGGCATCCAATTTTAAGAGATTGCTCTTTCAGAACTTATGAACTCACAAGGCACTTGAGGTTCAGCAACAGTGAATCATGTGTGATATGTCCCCAAGCCCCAATTTGTACCCAAAAAATTAGGAAAAAATTAGAAAAGGAACATAAACCCTAAAGGAAAACAGGGAGTTCAATTTATTTTTAGGAAGACTTAGCATTAATGATATCATGGGATAACTTTCTACCCTATTAACAAAAAAGTTTCTGCTGAGGATACTGTATCCTAGTGAAGGGCATTCTTTGTGCCAGCTACTCTACAGACAAGCAGTGGATGCCAAAGCGGTTCTTACAAGCAAATTTTCCACACATGGTATGCTATCTGCTGGCTTTCTAATCATTGCCCTACTACAACAGTAATGGTTTAGTCTGTTGAATGATCACAATGTATGTTATGTCTTTAATTGAAAGGGCTATTTCCAAGCTGGTGGTAAACAAACAAGTCATTTCCCACCATATAGAAAGCAGCATGAAAATATAGCTCTATCAGTCTTGTTCCCATACTCTAACCAAGATAGATTTCCACTGGTAATGTTTAGCCTGGAGAAGAGAAGGTTAAGAGGTGATATGATAGCCCTATTTAAATATTTGAAGGGATGCCATATTGAGGAGGGAGCAAGCTTGTTTTCTGCTGCTCCAGAGAATAGAACACAGAGCAATGGATGCAAGCTCCAGGAAAAGAGATTCCACCTCAACATTAGGAGGAACTTCCTGACAGTAAAGGCTGTTTGACAGTGGAACAAACTCCCTCGGAGTGTAGTGGAGTCTCCTTCCTTAGAGGTCTTCAGACAGAGGCTGGATGACCATCTGTCGGGGATGCTTTGATTGTGATTTCCTGCATGGCAGGGGGTTGGACTGGATGGCCCTTGTGGTCTCTTCCAACTCTACGATTCTATGATTCTATGGTACACCAGGCTGACTGCCCATATCACCTTCTAGAGCATATTATGTCTTTGCACTGCATCAGCACCTCACTATTATAGGCGGGTTACAGACCGCCGCTTTGTGGTGGTCTTCCGCCGCCGCCGCTTGCTCCGTGTGGGAGCTGCAGCAGTCACACCGCGCGGCTCCCGCACGGACCGAAAAAGAAGCTCCAAAATGGAACTTCTTTAAGCGGCGCCTCTATGACGTCGCAAGGAGCCAGGGGCGGACTCGCAACGTCATAGATGCTGCAACACGTGC
>NC_056522.1:124814720-124823751 GCF_019175285.1 Sceloporus undulatus | reverse complement strand
TCAGGGACTTGTAACGTATCTGGGCAATTTGATTTGTTTGTTTTCTAAGTATAAAAATCTGGTCTATAACGACTATAAATTATGTATGTAGTGTTAGCAAAACACCATTCTCACGTCACTGCACTGAAAAGCCAGGAGCATATCAAAACCTACCTAAGTAAACCAGCAGAGGTTTGAATCACAAGTTATAGAAACAGTTTCACTCTCGTGAGGGCCATATATTGTTATGAACAGGTGCAGTAACAGTGATGGTGTTGGTGTTCTTCCCATATTAATTTCAAGAGAGATGGCTGTGTTAGGCTTTACTTTGCCCTAGAAACATTTTGGTTATTCACTGCAAAAGACAAACAGATTTATATCTGTAGAAATGTTCCAAGATACCTTATCAGATGCTGAAAATGTCATATGTTAACAGGTATATGCACGTATATTGTTGGAACGAGCATAAACAATGATGTCAAGAGGAAAAAAAATGCAGGAACTACAGGCATGATTTGTAATTTTCTCAGCTGGGGACAGGGGACAATATAAATGGATGGAGGGAGTCAGATAATTACGTTATTAATAGTAGCCTTTGTGAAAGTGGGGAAAACTTGTTAATGATTGGCATAAGTCATCCTGCATGGGTAAACACATGATCATACTTTCTAGTGATTAAAAAAAAAACACTATAACCTTCAAATGAGACTTTTAAAAACTCACCTGTGGTCATTCATAGAATCTTAAAAGACCCAAGATGACATTGATAGGTCATCTTAGGTTTTCTCATTAAATTCTTTCATCATCTTCTTGCCCTACCACAGTCTCTTACCTTACATCTGTTGTTCTCTCAGTGTTGGTGTGATATAAGAGTTGCAAAAGTCTATGTAAAAAGCTATTCCCCAAACTAAGGGATAGGGCCCAAGGGTGTGGTAAGATCATGAGGTCCTGGTGGGATGACTCTCGAAGCTACTGAGCCTGACTTCCCGGAGGGAAATGAACTGACACTGAGGATCTCACAATTGACCACTTCATTTCTGCCATAGTAGCAAGCAATGTGTAGATTCATTCTACAATGTACCAGTCAGTTCCTATGGTGTGATATTCCATGTGTGTTTAGGAAAATTGGCCCACAACAAAAGTTTTATATAAGTGCCAACTTAAGAGCCACATAGATATACTAGTAATATGTAAGTGTGATCATATTAAGATTAAATAAATAAAATGTAAAATAATTCCCATAGAATTATAACCCTAAGAGTTACAGAGTTTCTGGTTTGGTGTGACTTCTATGGACAAATCTCTCTATATGTGGTGGGAAGCTTGCACATCAAGGAAGAAGCTTGTAGCTTCAGCCGTTAAGTTCATTCCTGAGATGTTAACAGCCTATGAGAAGCCTAACATTACTCAGTTGTACACCATCTCCATGTTTCTTGGCTGGCAGTGGAAGTTGGTGGTCTTGACATCAGTGGGGTTTGCGAATCTGCTGTGCTTTTAGGCTTGACTTTACAGGGTTATCCAAGATCTGAATCTAAAACATATTCACCACCTTGGATCGTTCCTTTAAAGTTTGGCTGGGTGTGACATCTGTTCCCCACCTGGACTAAAGAGCATTTCCAGGATCTCTTCAGCACATAAGGCAGACTGAGAGATACCCAGTCAGCAGACAGCACTGAGCCATCCACACACCATAAGAAAGTCATTTGAGTCTAATCAGGAGTTAATGGACAGTACTTTGTAGTGTATTTCATTTCAACAATAATATAAATGACAATTTAAAATACAAAGCTGAATGAAATTAACCACTGTTGTCTGAACTACTTTTCGAAGAGAGCTACCAGGGACCCCAAAAGCATGCAATCTCCTCTAGTCATTTGGGCATTATCCCTCTTCCTAAGAGTTAAGAGCAGCAAGGCCTGTTTATATCATTGCCACATCTAACTGTATGCTTCATTAGCTATTTAGTAGTCAGCAATTATGATCTCGGTGTTGCTTAGTTGAAAGTTAACAAAAGTCAGCATGGCACAGTAGGGAGAGCAAGAAGGCAGGAATGCTCCTTGAGTATTCTCCTTGCCTTTGAATTCTAACATCAATTGCACATGTAATGCTCATCCCAGGAGCACTGAAAGAACTATCAGATAATCTTTTCCTGGCCATACCATGAATTTTCATGCATTTGAGCAATGGCCTGATCCGACTGGTGTTTGTAGTTGTTAACTGCCTTGTGCCGATCTTGACCATAGCACCCTATGGATGAGACATGTCGGTCTCCATGTCCTCTACTGCTCTGCCCAGCTCCTGCCACCTCATATTTTGTGGTCTCTTTAATAAAATTCCATCCATCTAGCATATGGCCTTCCTCTCTTTCACATCCCCTCCCTTTCCTATTTATTGCCTTTTCCAACGATTCATCTTCTCATGTGTCCAAAGTATGACAGCTTAAGTCTTGTCATCTTGGTTTTCTAGTGATATTTCTGACTTGATCTGCTCTGAGGACCCATTTGTTTGTTGTTTGGCTGCACCACATCTCAAATGGAATTAATTTTCCTCCTATCTTCTTTCTTGACTGTCCAGCTCTCAAACCATACATGGTACGAGGAATACAATGACTTGTATGATCCTGATTTTTGTCTGAGTTGTATATCTTTGCATTTTAGGATCTTTTCTAGTCATTTGTTCTTTTTGCTGTCATGTATCATCAGCACTCTTCTACTTGGGATCCATAATCAGAATGGGGGACTGCCAGTCAAGAAATCAGAAAAAGACTAAGAATGGGGAGGACAGCCTAAAAGAACTAAAAAGGTCTCTAAAGAGCAAAGACATACAACAAGCACGAAAGTCAGAATCGTACAAACAATGTGTATTCCCCATTACCATGTATGGATGTGAGAGCTGGACAATTAAGAAAATGGACAAAAAGAAAATAAATTCATTTAGAGGTGGGTGCCGCAAATTATACATGGACAGCAAAAAGAACAATAGGTTGGTCCTAGAGCAGATCAAGCCTGAAATTTCCCTGGAGGCAAAGATGACTAAACTGAGGCTGTCGTACTTTGTCACATCATAGAAGACACAACGTAAAAGAAAATATTGTTGGGCAAAATGGAAGGAGTTAGGAAGAGAGGAAGATCACATGTTAGATGATGGACTGAATTAATGGAGGTCACAGGTATGAATCCGCAGAAAGTGGGAAGAATAGTGGAGGACAGGGTTCTTGGAGATGTGTCCATCCACAGGGTTGCCATGTGGTAGATTGACTTGAAGATAGTTAACAACAACAACAAATTGGAGAGAGGGGAACTGTTTTTAACTGCGAATATTCCCTCCATGATACTTATATGGTTGATATAATGGCATAAATACATTTTTTGCATACCATTGACCACAACTCCCCAATCAGCAGGACAAGCAGCCATGTTAGTTGAAGATTCTTGAGTTATAGTTCCAGAAGGAAGGTTTCCCAGGCTACATGAATCACCCGAGGGGGTGGCTGTTACTTCTTTTGACCATTCAATGGTCATTAATTATCTGAGCGTTTGACAGAATGACACGCCTGATCTAGACCATACATATATGCATGGGAGGGAATGTGTCCCTCATGCCCTACTCCAACCCTGTCATCTCTCCCTGGGCAGGCTGCATCAGAACATCCCAATATCAACAGGATGACAATAGCATATCAAGAGCACAGGTCAATGGCACTGTGATTGTTAGGTCCTCCTGCTTGGTGACTGACAATGTGATTTTGACCTAGTTGTGTTGAATTATGCACAACAAACCCTAAACTAACATTTGGCATTTAGATGTACATAATCACAGTGGATGGTAATGTATGATGGCAAAGATCCTATGTAAGAAGTCAAAATTAACAGTTTAATATTAGTTCCATGACCACATCCTGGTGATTGACCATTTTATCCTGATCTACTTTGTTTTTGGCTGTCTTTGGCTGTCTTGTCTCCATATGGATGTTTGGTTGGCAGTGGCAAGTAGGCGATACACAATCAACCGAACCAGTTGATAGATGTGCCCCAAATCATTTGGTGGGAAGAGATGAAAACATTGTCTAGGTTTTATCCATTACCAAGCAATATTAAGCATATTGCATTAAAATGCAAATAAAATCTACCAGGTGTAAGGCTGTTGTGATTTTCCAGTATACTTCCAAAGTACCACAGCTTTGTTTCACAAATGCTAGAACAGAACATGTTTTAATTCTGTGTCAGAAAAAAAGGAATATCAGATTAAAAAGCAATCCCTCGTCCCTGACTTCTTGTCTTTTTCTCTCTAACAGATGCAAAAAATATTTGAGAAACTTGCAGGATTCAAGAAATCCGTGTGTTAGGATTGAGGTAAGTGCTAACATAATTCCAGGTAAAGAAAATATCCTCTCATATCACTAAAGACACAATAAAATACTGTTATAGAGCAACATGTTGCGAAATTCCCTGAGGAATGAGGAGGAGGTTTGGGCCTGAGACTTGGGTGATTGCAAGCTACTAGTTGATTGTGATTCTGCCTATATCTGTAGCCTTTAAAAAAAAGGTTATTTTTCAGTCAGAAAGCTGTCAAGAATCCTAATGACCTCCCGGGAAGCTTGGAGTTCCAGTGAACCCGGGCTAAGAAACCATACTTAATTATTTGCTATTCTTAACTGCTGTTACTATTTTGTAGAATGTACGTCATGGCGGTTTCATTTTTATAGAGATTTGTATTTGTCTTGTCTTTACAGCAGTCCCATGTAAATCTACCGCGCATATAAAAAGTATAATATAAATAATATTCTATTGTGGCAAAAGCACAAACTTTTGAATCACACCATAAAAAGTCACAAATGAAGCCGCCCGATCTTGCTCCGGAGTAATAAAACCATAGGTTTGTAGCAGTGCCCACCCTAATGTGACTATGCAGAATAAGTCATGTACATGAGCACACTTTTGTAGTAAAATTAAAAACTATTCATAACCCAGTGTAATTTGGCAAAAGCAGGGGGGAAAGAGCAACCTATAATCACCCTCATTATCATTCCAGTCAGGGGGCATGATTAGAATCGTAGAGTTTTTTTTTATATCTTATTATTATTATTATATTAGTATTATTACCTTTATTTAACGCGCTGTAAATTTACCAGCGTCTGTACATTACAACTCTTTTAGTTAGACGGTCCCTGCCCTTGGGCTTACAATCTAAAAAGACATGGACACAGAAGGAGACGAGCAGGTGTGGAGGGAAAGGGTAGAGGTCCAGCAGTTCCTCTCTACCTCCGAGGCCTGGACCAAGGCAAATGGATGGAGGAAGGGCTTGGCTTCATAATGGATGGTTAATCATTTCCAGGCAAAATTACATACTCTCAAGTAGGATAATGCATCTAATCTACATAGCAAACCAGGAAATGGTTTGATAAAACAGACAACAAAAGAACACCAAATAGCAAGTGAAAATTATGCAATGCCTGGGAAGGCTACTCTGACCAGGATGGTTTTCAAACTCAGTTTTGAAAGCTGGTTAAAGAAGTGATGGCTCTTGTTGTGGGGGAAGAAGGTTCCAGAGTGGGGGCAGCAAGTGAAAAGGGGAGAATCCGGGATGGGGGCAGAGGAAATCCGGGGCTGGGACGCAGACCTTGACTACAGAACGGGGGCCTGTGGGACGGTGAGGAGAAAAGAAGGTCTGATAAGTAAGGAGGGCCCAGTCCATGAGGGCTTTAAATGTCGACACAGAGCTTATACTGAATGCGGAAAGGGAGGGGGAGCCAGTTAAGGGATGCCAACACAGGAGAGATGTGGTCAGACGGTGGGAGGAAAGTGATAGTGCGTGCAGCTGAATCTGAATAGAGATTAAAATGCAGGTGAGGAAAGGAAGCCCGCCAGGAGGACATTACAGTAATCAAATCGTGAGCCCACTAGGCATGGACCAGGATCTTGGTATAGAGGCGAGAGATATGGTCGGATTTTGGCAATATTGACAAGAAGAATCTACAACCTTGGCTGTGGTCTGGGATCGAGGGATACATGGTGCCCTTGCTCTCTGCCTTGAGGAGAAATAGTTCATAGGAGCCATGGGAAAAAAGTAACTACACAATACCAATATGCAATGGTCTATATTGAAAGGGGGATGAAACTGCTTCCATCACCTGAATATGAAGTGGGAATGATTTCCACTTCCCATTGCAAACCCTCTTGATCTGATTTTTGGATGGCTGAAGGCTGTAGAAGGGTGGAGTGGAAGAGAAAGCTCCTTCTGCTGGATCTACACTGCCAATATGGCATTTGCCAGTATGACAACATCAATGTTTTTAATCAAGTTCCTTTTCTACAGAGGGAAGCATTCCCTAAGCAGTAGTTGCCTTTAAGTTGACTCCAACCTATGGCAACCCTATCATTCAATTTTCTCTATGGGGGAGGTTTGCCATTTCCATCTTCTTAAACTGAGAGAGTGTGGCTTACCCAAGGTCACCCAGTTTCTATGGTTTCTATGGCCGAGCAGGGATTTGAATCCTGGTCTCTTAAAATCCTAGTATACCACTGAAATCACTACACCATGCTGGCTCATTGAGCAGTATTCCACTCATAAAGTTTCCACTGGTAGAAAAGATAGATAAACAATCTTTACAGTTCCTCCTTCATATACAGGCCATATTGCTATCTCCTGATGCCCCTCCAAAGAAGATTGGAGATAGCATAGAGGACATATAGGGGGTGAGAGAGCAACATTGCCCCCTTCTCCATTCTGCCACTGGAGCAGAAGCATATTGACATTAGAAGGAACCCCGGGAAACAGTTTCTGGATTATTTTTCCTTCCGTTATGCTTCCTTTCATAGACAGGAAAGAAAAATCCTCTACAGATTAAAGTTTCTGGTTTATACATTTAACATTCCACATGATGTTGATTGAAACAGATTTTTCATTATATTATTCAGTCAAATCACTTCTTCTATGTTAGGGTGATGTATTTAAATGATATACTAAAATGGGAAGAGCTGTTTGAGTAGGTGATCTGAAGATTGCAGGTTTGCTTTGAAAGGAGGCGCAACACAACTTGTATTGAACATTTGAGCACTCTCTCTATATGTCTATGTGTGTGTGTGTGTGTGTGTTACTAAGATCAACAAAATGATATTCCCATATTCCCACCCTTTTTTCCACTTAAAGAAACAGCCAACCATTTCACAGTCATATATGTGAAAACATGCTTCTAAGTTCCACGTTCATATCACATCTTAGCATCACACTCTGATATGAACAAGAAAAGGACACTATGCTTTAGCTAACCAGATAATCAATAATCATAGAATGTTTTCAATGATTCCATAAAATATTATGGGACAATGATGTGGATCCTATTGGTTAATTCCACCTATAGTATACTGTACAATTTCATCAGCTGTTGATTGGTAAACTGACATGCAGATGAATCGAACTCACTAAATAAATATTCTCTAGTTGGAAATATCAATAGGAACTAAGTGCTGGTAGAGGATTTCCAAACCATTCCTTGCATAAAGGAAAGAGGGAAAGCTGATTCTCTGTGGCCATTTGGCTGGGTGAGTTCCTAAACCTTTTAGACTGAGTCACTTCTGTGGGTCACTGGGGAGGCAGAGCTAGAAGCCAAGTTCTATATAACTTCTGGCAGAGAATTTTTTTATATATAGTCAAGGAGGCTTTGGAGTACAGAGGAGAAGGTGACCTAGGGACAGTGTTCTCCTTTAATTTTTCACTTTTTCTCATTCACTTTTTTTCCTTAAGGGGCTTGTGGGGACTTTTGCTCAGAGGAAGTGAGTCAGAGATTTCCCTCCAGAAGGAGCTAGTAGCCAGGAGCTCTCTAGATAACTATAGGCCCAGTTGATTGAGTTCGCTAACAGAGCTTGGGGACAAAAGCCAAGTCAACAGGGGTCCTTTATGCTGGTGCTTAACAAGGGAAGCCCATAGTTGAAGGGGAATCCCACAGTCTTGTGTCAGTGTCTCTTTAAGATTTCTCAGTATGGATACTGAGGGACCTTCTGCAATCACATGCAACACTTGTGGGATGTCTGTCTTCTTGCCTATGGATGTGGGGAACCTCACCTGCACCAAGTGAAAATTGGTAGTCCTCTTGCAAGAGAAAGTCCAGCAGCTGGAAATTGGAAAGTCCAGCAGCTGGAGATACACTTCAGCATCTTAGGGAGCAAGAGGCTTTCCTAGACAGGACAGACTAGATAGTCTTGGATGGGAAACACACAGAGGAAGTTGCTGGGAAGGGGGTCAATTCAAATACAACAGAGGTAGATAATTGGAGGAACGTCACATACAAAAGTGGGGAAACCAGGGATCGTTCTGTGAGCTTGCAGCTATAGAATCAATTTGAAGCTCTCTCCCTTATCAGGGATGATGAGGAACAATAGCAGGGACAGACTTCAGGGACAGAGCAGGGGAGCCTGAAAGTACCACCACAGGGTATAGTCACTGCTAAGCCTCAGAAGAGGCATGTGGTGCTGGTGGGGGACTCCTTGCTAAGGGGTACAGAAGCAGTGGTTTGTGGCCATGACAAGATGTCTCGGAAGTTGTGTTGTCTCCCTGGGGCAAAAATCTGTGATGTGACAAGAGAGGCTGACAAGACTTGTCAAGCCTACAGATCATTACTCCTTCCTTTTGGTCCTTATGAGAACTAATGATACTGCAAGGCACAGCCTTCAGAATATCATAAGGGATTATGAGGCTCTGGGTAGAAAGCTGAAAGAGCTGGATGCACAGGTTTGTCATCTCATCTCTTCTCCTAGTTGAAAGGCATGGTCCAGGAAGGAAGAGGAAAATAGCACATATAAATAACTGGCTCCACAGATGGTGTGCCAAGAACTATTTGGATTCTTGGATCATGGTCTGCGGTACCATGAGGAGGACTTCTGGCAAGGGATATGTTGCATCTCATACCAGTTGGCAGAAACGTTCTTGCCAATAGTCTCAAAAATCTGATCAGGAGGGCTTTAAACTGAGTTATGTGGGGGAGGGAGACAGTATTCTAGAATGCAAAAGGGCTGGAGAAAATAGTCATACTGTAATAGAGGAAACAAGGCCAACA
>NC_056522.1:124808345-124814620 GCF_019175285.1 Sceloporus undulatus | reverse complement strand
ATTATTATTATTATTATTATTATTATTATTATTATTATTATTATTATTATTATTATTATTATTATCATCCTAAGATAGTGCAGTATACGCTACTCTCCACCCAGTCAAAATTCTTAGTACCTACAGCCAGGCAAATAACTTTTAACATATGACGTAGAATATCGGTAAACCAGTTCCTATATGGCAATAAAATACAAGAATAACTAAACGATTAACTAACAATTAGCTGCCTTCTCATGTCACCCAAAACTGCTGCCTGAGGCAGCCATCTAACTCTGTCTAATGGTAGGGCCAGCCCTATTTACAGAAGACCTTAAAAGAGCTGAAGACAGGAACAGACTAAGTAGGCACACAGGTTACCTGCACATAGTCCTCTTCACTAGAGAGTGGTTCATTATGTTTCTCTTTTAATCATAGTAATTATTTCTAAATATCCATCTTGACACACAAATTAGAAGATAAAAATGTTATGGTCATGTAAAAGTAACTGTCTGTTATCAGATCTATAGGATTTCTGTGGCCTGGTTAAAATACTACACTGGGTGTGTTGCAAAGAAACTCTGCAGGAGTCCAGGGGCTCAAATGTACGTTGAAACTGGGTTGGTGATGTCCACACAGGCTGTGTTTTTATTTGTTTATAGCATTTTCTAGTCTATTCCTCAGCCAAAAAGGCTCTCGGAGCAGCTTACAATACAATCAGCCTAAAGAGGACAGTCCCTGCCTGGAGGATTACAATCTAAAAAGCCACAACAGAAAAGCAGAATAGGATAGGTAGGAAAGAGGAGAAAAGCAACCAGTCTTTTAGTATGACTGGTGGAATGACCCATCTATTGCACCCCTGTTTCTCATCTCTTGCATGTTCCTTTATTTAGATTGCACTGGGTTGTTTGACTTCCTAAGGGCTGAGAAGGAGCATTCACACCAGCACTGAATGGAGTGTGGGTTGAATAACAGTTCAAACCTTAGTGTGAAGGAACCATGTGAGGCTTTTCACCAGAATGGAGCTTGATCCAATGAGTTGTATCCCAGATCTTTGGTATCAGGCCCCAAAGCAAAGACATTGTACTTTATTAGGAGAGATGTCAATGGTCCGGTGTGCACTGGCTAGGATACTCTGGGGGCATCCTGGAGTATCCTGGCCCCAGAGATGCCCTGACTTTTCCCTATTACAAAGGCCCTCCACTTTGACACCAGGGGGCTGTTTGCATCTGCATCCTGCTGAACCGCCCAATGCATCCACCATCACCATGGGTCACTTCATTCTGAGGTCAAAACAAGGTGCCCAATGACAATGACATGGCTAGGCATCCCATTTTGACCTCTGAACAAGCAAATGGCAGCCATAACAGATGTACCAAATGACAGAGTGGGACACCAGCCCAATTTTCAAATAGGGAACTCAAGATCATCCCAGAAAATTTGGAGCAAACAGGGAGGTATTTTAAGGCATATTAAATTTGGAGCAAGCAGGGATATATACTTCAATTCTTGTGCTGAATAGGCTGGACATTATCTGATTCATTCAGACCAGAAATGGGGTTCGGGCTGTGTGTTGCCCAGTGCCCCCACCAAGAAGATGGGTGGGGGAGTCATTTTATTTGGCCCATGCAGATAGGGCCCACATTATCAGATAATGGGATATAAAACAAAGAAATAATCTGAGAAAATATGTCATAAAGGAAATGATGAGGTAAAACAACATTTTTAGGCTTGGAAAACTTAATTGGCTCACTGACTCACTGGCTCAACTGTTGAGAGCCATGCAGGCTGGGAGATTCTGTGAGCCATAGGATCAAGAAAGTAATAATTAATACAGTGGTGCCTCGGGTTACGAAAGTAATTCGTTCCGCGGCCGCTTTCGTAACCCGAAAAGCCTTCGTAAGCCGAATTGCCATAGGCGCTAATGGGGAAAAGCCGCGATTCCGTGCGAAAAAGCCGAAAAAAGCACCAAAAGTTTTTTCGTAACCCGAAAAAACATTCGTAACCCGGAACAATAATTCCCTATGGGATTTTTTCGTATCCCGAAAATTTCGTAACCTGGGTATTTCGTATCCTGAGGTACCACTGTATTTTATCTGTATGTATGTAACCAATCTGTCAAATATATTGGTTAAACCAGACTTGTGAGTCTCACTTCAGTTTTTTTAACCAGAACGCTGAGCTTCAATCCGAGCTAGTCACAAAATAGTATATATTTGTTCAGAGGGTAATCGAATTATAAGTTCAACCCATCTCATTATTCCTGGCTAGAGTAGACACATTTAATCAGTAGAATTTACCTAAGTGTTGAGTCACCATTCAACAATTGAGCCAGTGAGTCTACTCTAGTTGAGAGATATCAAGTTAGAGGACAAAACCACTCATTTATTCTAAACAGTTAATATCCTTCAACGTCTTTCAAAGAAGTTCTCAAGGCCTAGTACAAATCTACAACTGGGTATTAAAATATATGATGCTTTTAATGTGTATAATGTAATTTAAAATTTATTTGGTTATACTTTAGAGTTAGTGTAACCCCTATGAATTATTGGTTTGTCCTGGCTGGCGAGGAACCCAGTTCAGTTCAGAAAGATGAGTGAGAGAGATGGAGAAAATGCTAATTCCTTGAGTTTTATGGGACAATTACAAATGAACACTGGAAAAAAGAAGCACAGTGGTTTAAACAGTTTGCAAAATTCAAACAGATTTGATAATAATCAGCAGCAGTACAGTAACATCTAAACTAAATCCAACACAAATTCAGTGCCCTAAAATTCAGTCTCCCAAACACAAAATGAGGTGCCAGTGCAAAATGTGTTTGTGGATCCCTTCTGTGCATGCTGCCCAACAGTATGCAACATTAGATTTAACCTTAAAGCCCTAAGTCAAAATAACAAAAGATAATAAAACCATCATACAAATTCCACTGTAAGGAATTTGCCCTTTGGTTCCCTGCTAAATCCAGACATTAAAATCATATTACCTAATTGAAGGTGGCAAAGGCTTAGGACCAGACTACCTAAAAGGCTGTATCTCCCAAAGTTCTAAGATCTACAGGGGAAGGCTTTCTCTGGGTCTCACCATAATTGCTGGCTCGCTTCATGAAGAGCCTTCTCAGTGGCTGCTCCCAGCCCCTCAAACTCCCTTCTGCAAGAGGCTAGGCTTGCTGCTTCCCTGCTCTTCTTTCACCAACAGGCAAAGATCAGTGTAATTGCTCACAGAGATGTGTTTTACTGGGGTGAGGGTTTTATTTTTAAAATGTTGTATGCCTTTCAGATAGCTTTATACTGTTTCAATATGATGAGTTTAATTGGTTTTTTAAAGTATTCTTGGATTTTAATGTACTCCTTTTATGAGCTACCTTTGGTCCGTCTTCGAGAGAAAGCAGCATATAAATAAATAAATATAACCAATAAGGACTTAATTGTTATCCCTAGACATTGTTGTTCCTCTCTTCTCTGTTTTTCTCTCTCTTTCTGAACTGTGTTAAGTTCTTCACCCACTGGGCCTATATAATAGGGATTACATTAGCACATATGACTCCAGTCTGGGAATAGTTCCTCTCCATTTGGTTTAAAATCCTCCTCATATGGGGATTTAAAAAGGAGGGATCATCCTTTTCAGGGGGGAAAATGGGTCCTCTTTAGGATACAAATCTTTATTTATTTTATTCTTTTGCACAAGAATGAATTATTTCATTAATGTCTTACCTGTGGGTGAGTATATGAAAGTGTTTGTACTTTTTTCAATTATGTTTCCATTTTGGGACTTTTGAGGGGAAAAATATTACTTGTGTAAAATACAGCAAAAAACCACAACAATTTTGGTGGAAAATATGCTACTTTCTGCACAGAGGTTTGTACAAAAAATAACTGTTGGGATATAGCAACTTCGCATGCTGAGACTCACTTTTGAGCAAAAGGTCACTGTTTCTGCACATGGTTCTCTGCACATAAGAAATTGTGCAAACAATGTCGTCTGTGCAAAATGTAACAAGTCTGCACAGAAAAAGAGCCTACAACACTGTTTCAGTGCAAACTTGTATGTTTTTTTAAAAATGCTAAACTGAGGGTTCTGTGCATATGAATTTTTCACACAGTCACAGAATTTGGTGAAATTGCACTGTGGCCAACCATTTTCTCAACAGCATATTGAAATAATCTCTCCCATTGAGAATGAGAAAACAGTATTCTTTACATCTTAATCCTGTAGGCCAAAAATTGTTCCCCAAGTCTACAGAATTTGCCCATGTTTTGTCTGGAAGCTGTTTTGTTTTGTTTGAACACAGCGAAATGTATTGTAACATACCTCCTGCTAGCTTCATCAAACTGACCAGCAATTCCATGGAAGAGAAGGCCATGGAGATTATCTGGATTATTATAACCAAAGGAGCAGGAGCAGGTGCAACTTGCAGGGTACCTTCATCTGAGAGTAATGTTTTCCTGCTTAGTCACATAAAGGGGGATTGCTTCCAACAAGGTGGCAGGGGATGTGTTATTGAAATTAATTTGTTTTAAAAATGGTTTTCCCCTGATGCCTGATCAACACAGCAGAAAATACAAGAGGAGTTGACCTGACAACCTGGGAAAAAGAGTTACAAGTGTCTGTATATGAGGGCCAATCCACCTTTAGGATCAAGCACCACTTACCAGCAGGGATCTCACCAGGACTGAAGTCTGACCTGTGCTCCAATTGCGAGATCATCCGAGTCCAAAAATAAAATTTCTTAATAGCTGGTGTAGCAGATTGTGACACATTAGTAGACAGGGTAAATACATGGGAAGACTGTGGAGAAATTAGCATGTCAATGGGGGCTGATGCGGCAAGCTTTGGACAAGCAGCAGGTGCTGGAAGGAAGGGCTTGGCAAGCATACCTCTAGGGATGATTACAGACTGACCACAAGCATTGCTCTCTGCAGAAGGGCAGCACATGTAGCAGATGCAGGATTTGTTGAGCAGCTGGCAAAGAAGCCGAGCAGCACTGCAGTCCAGCTCTGTAGGACAGAAGCATTATTGATGGTTCATTAACTTCATGAATACTTGTTTATGGTTATGGCTGTTGCTTTTGCCAGATTTCAACTGACAAGGAAAGAGGCTGTCTTGCCTTCAAAGGCACACACAACAAAGGAAATCAATTTATACACTCAGCTGGTTCTTCATTGATTCCCCCCTGCCACTTCTCAGTAACAACCAAGCAACAGTTATAAAAGACATCTGACTTTCAGCATTCCAGTGGCATCTATGAAGAGCCCTGCTGAATCAGGCTAAAGACTATAGTGGTAAACCACATGCTTGTAGGACATTTTCAGTTGACCTGAGGAAAGAGACTCTATTAAATTTCCAAAATAAAAATGTTTCCAGCACCCATGTATGACACCATAACTCTGCTATAGTACATGTTCCTTGCCAGCATAAGGTCCTGGGTGCAAATTTTAGCACTTCCAATTTGAAAGATTTGTTATAGTAGGGCTAGGAAAGGCATAACAATATAAAGAACTGTCATCACCCAAGACTAAATAGGAACCTAGTAGATGTCAAATGGTCTAACAGTGGAAAGAAACCCCAGATCAAGTTCCTCAAAGTGTAATTCCAGTAGAAAAATATTTGTCTAGTGATCAGTACATAGTTCATATAAAGCTGTGTTTTCCCCACTCGTGAGTCTTTTTAAATAAAAACAACAACTAATATTCAGACCTTCTCCATGGAGCTCAAATGACCTGACAATAAGACTCATCTGACAACACTTATATTTTTGTGACTTTATGGTCCCAGTAGAAGAAAAGGAAACAAATAGCCCCACAGGAGATTGAGAGGAAGGCTTCTAAAAAGGCCCAAGTTGTGGAAGAAAGTAAAAGGTAGTATTACTCAGCCACTAGTATAGACAAAAAATTCAACAGGAGAAGGGTGATAGGGACACCTATTAGTGTGACTTGTTACCTGATAATTCAAGATAGCAACCGAGAGAGGACTTAGTGACTCCAATGACAATTGCACAGTAACAGATATTGGTGGGATACAGACCGCCCAAAAGTCTGCTGCCGCCCTAGTTTGCTGCATGAGGGAGCCGCAGCAGACAAACCACACGGCTCCCTCACGCAGCAAAAAGAACCCGCAAAAAGTGGGTTCTTTTTGCGGCAACATTGTGACGCTGCAAGGTGCCAATGGTGAACTTACGGCGTCATAAAGGCGCCGAGATGTGCGGACGCTAGGCATCCATCACCTCAAAATGGCAGCGCCCATGTATATAGGGTGCTGCCATTTTTACACCCCCATCATGTGCGAGGGGCATTTGAAAG
>NC_056522.1:124795110-124808245 GCF_019175285.1 Sceloporus undulatus | reverse complement strand
AACAACAGAGCGAGAGGCTTACACTCTGGATTGACCTTTCATAAGATGTGGCACCCATTTATTGAATACATCCAGCAAGATTTAGTCTCTAGACATCCCCGAATTTTTGCTAATTTTTTATGGAAAGATGTCTTTCAGGATGCCTGAATACACCTTTTATCTATAATTTTCAGGGCCTTATCTGAGTTATTGCCTTTATTTATTGTTGTTTTGGTGTACTGTTTGTTGTCGTGTTTTGTTTTAGAATGTATTAATAAAATTTTAATTAAAAAAGATATTTAAGGAATAGAATACAGTCCATCATCAAGCACATGGAGACTTGTCTGTTCTAACTATGGTCAAAACCTTATTCAGGTATATAAGCAGGTGGAGATGAGAATTGCATGCTCCAGCACTTTCTTACACTCTTGACTCCTCCATGCGGGCATGAATAGTCTGAAAAAGAACTGTAACCAAATTCAGTTGAAGCCTCATCAAGTTTTCCAGCCATGTAGAACCCTTGATCATGGTCAGCCTGATTCATCTTCCTTATCAGTGGGGCAGTGAGCTGATTCTAAGTTTTAGTACAAAATTCAAAACACCTACTCTAAAGTCTGAGCCGATTTTGGGGATGGGCTTTAACATCTTGACTGGCTACCTCCTTTTAAGTTCAATATAAAATCCAGAACAGATTCACCAGCCAACTCCCATGGATGCTATCAGCCACCATTAATGGCAAAATTACGTGTTCAGGGGCAGAGCTGTCCTCTTTACTTGCATATTTTTAAATTTATTTTTGTACATTTTATACAGAAATGAACATGTTACTAAGGTTTAAGTATAGATCCAAGCCATTGTGCCAAAACCCCTAAATCAACTTCACATCCCTATTTTATTTATTTATTTATTTTAAGTGTGTGTGGGGTCTGTGTGTGTATACTTTCAAGTCAACTCTCATTTTATGGCAACCCCATGATTTCCATATGCTTTTTCTTATGCAAGAGATGGTTTTGCCTGTTTCTTCCTCTGAAATATAGCCCACAGCACCTGCTATTAGAGAGCAAGTGTGGTGTAAAACACTTATCTCTGTTTTAAACAGAAGACATAAGTTGCTGAAACAAAGGCCTGGTACACACCACCAGAAAATAGTGTCCTGGTGGCGATAGTAGGACTTGGGGCCATGCACCAAGCACATGCTCCCAAGCCCTATGATGTGTGGGCGGCGCCATTATAGAGTGGAACTGCCCACATGGGGGGCATGTAAATGACATGTGGGCGTCTGAGCAACCACACATCTCTTACAGAAAGCAGTGTCATAAGGGCTGTGACACAGCCCTTATCACATCACAAAAAGGAGCCACTTTAGGTGGCTCCTTTTTTGCTGTGCAGTGTTCCTGTGCTGTTTCGTTGCTGTGGCAATGCTCCACAGCAAAGAGAGGTGGCGCTTCCTTGCCTGTGTGTACAGCCCCAAAGTTATTTGATGTCCTAAGTAACTGCTGATTTTTGCTTCTATTTATTAACCATAAAACTACTACAATTCATAGAATCCTAATAATGTTCCTTTGTTTCTTAACATAGTGAAAGGCAGATCCATGCCTTCCTTTGTATAATGAACTGAGAATCTGAGAAAAAGTGGTTTTAGTATGTATTCTGTTTTAGCATTTTCCAGTTTCTGTTTCATTTGTTTCCACATGGGAACCCTGTGAAATAGGTTCAGCTGAGAGCATTTCCACATGATCTATCAAAATGTGTCCAGTTCCATTGTTTTCTTTAAAGGCCTACTTTTTAAAGTCCCATTAGCACTGGACTGAATCCACGCGCAAGGAGTTGGCAGGTGGAGGAAGAGAAACAGTTGGAGGAGGCAGGCTGGAATGTGGACTTTTTCTAGACCTGAGCCTTGAACACTATGCAGGCACAGATTTCTTTGCAGGGAAAGCCTATCAATGGGGCAGTGAATTTGCTCTGGGTTTTGTCTGAACTCTAAAAAAAGCTATCCGACATTATTAATCCTTATGGAGAATAGTACTTTGCACCTGGGATAACTCCTTCAGAGTTTGGATAAAAACCCAGAGTGGCTTGACTGCCTCTATGATGTGGAAGCCACCCATTCCCACTGTTTTTATTTGACCTGACTGGAAACACAATTAAAATGATCATTCTAAACTAGACTTTGTGCATGGGCTTTGGTTGGGGCATATTTAAAATAGTTACAACTGGTTTAAAATTGTCTAGTTTAAAATGGTACATGATTTAATAGATTTTAAAGCTTTTAAAATTATTGGCATTCGTATTTAATTTCTCACATTGATTTTATTGTATGTCACTCTCAGATCCAGTAGGTCAAAAATGACTTGGAGACAAACAACAACAACAACTGGATAGTAGGAACAGTAACTGATATTGAGATAATTTGGGGGTAAATAATTTGGACATAATGTCATTTATCATTTAAGTTACATTAATTCAAAAGTTAATTGCCTCCCAAAATACTCTTCTGAATGCCACATCATCAGTTCATGTTCATATATGAGCAGAGTAAGTGTCAGTTATTGGTGTGTGTGTGTGTGGGAGGTTGTTCTATTATGTTTTGTTGAATTCTAGTTACTTTTGATATAGATAGATAGATAGATAGATGTGTAGATATAATAGAAGCAAAAACACTGATGTAAGAAATAAACCCTCTCCTCCCAGAACAGAGACTGGGTGCTGGCTACAGAGACTCTTAGGACTAGGTTGGAAGTAGACTTACTGCTCTGTCCCCAATCCTAACTCTGGACATTTATTAGAATACTGGGAAAGTATTTGTATGTCAGGAGGAACAGTTATAGTTTTATCACTGCAATTTTACTTAGTATCTCAAAAACAACAGATTGCCATAAATAAAGAAGACCAAAATCATAGGCAGCCAGAATTCATCCCTTTATAAAACTTGCATGTATATGTAACAGCCCTGTCCATTGGCATGATAGCTACTAATGGTCAAAGCACACATGAGGGGGATGGGTGCTATTAAACTGTATCTCCACCGTAGGGTCTGTTAGTTGGGGCTGATGGGATGTGTAGTCCAACACCAACTGGAAGGCTGCATATTTCTCCCCCTTTTACTAGTGGCTGTTCTACACCGCAAAGGGCCTGACAATCTTGGGTGGGTAACTGCTGCTCAATTTCTTGGTTTGATGCATTAGAGCAGATCCAGGACAAATCCAGCCTAAGAGGGGGAGAGGTCCTAAGGCTTATAGAGCTCTACTGGAAATCCATATCACAGACAGCTGATCTCATGGGACTGCAACATGGCCTTACTTGCACTGTGCTATGCTTCAAATGGGAGGCTCTTTGCTTTCAGTCATCATCATCTTTAAATTGGACTGACATAAAATAGCCCCTCTCCAAAGTTGGGTATTGGAAAAAGGAAGCAAGGTTACTGATAAACATCAGGAAGCAGCTCCTTAAGAAACTGCCCACAACACTGAAAAAGAAAGCATGCAAGCAATGTGGTCATTATAAAACACAGTTTCATTTTATCAAATGATAAGCATATAGTGGATGAAAGAAGTATATGGAAATCTTACAGTGAATGAACAAAGTATATTTTTAAAGAGAGAGATAAATAACTGCAGCTCAAATATTTTTATTAACTGTCCAGAAGAATCCTGGATAAATAAATGGTCTAATTTTGATCACTAGTGTAAACTCTTGTGGGTGTTTTCTGTAGAAAAGAAAAACAAAAGATAAAAATAATTTAGAGCAATGTGTTTTATTCTCTTCTCTTCCATCAACTGCTATGCCTCATACTTCTTCCAGAAAGAACTGAGGTATTTGGATGGTTATCTTCACAAAGGCTGGAGAGGCAATTAGGGAATCCTCTTTCCATGTCTCCTGGCCAAAGCCAAAATTAATTTGTCGAGCTCCATCCATATTTGCAATATTCAGTTAATCTCATTAGGGATTAAAAACAATACCCCATGACTAGGGTGATCAGTCATACAGCTTCAGATACAAATTTGGAATCAATGTCGGGTTACAGACCGCCATAAAGTACGCGCTCCACGCGTACTAGGGTTAGGAAGGGCCGTATTAGGGTTAGGAAGGGTCTTACCTTCCTCACGGCCTTTTTCTGTAGTACGCGCGGAGTGTGTCGTAAATGGCAGCGCCCATCCACATGGGCGCCGCCATTTTGACATCTTGGATGCATAGCGTCCAGACGTGTCACGGCGGAAGTGACGCTGTGAGGGCACGCTTTACCCTCGCGGCGCCACTTCCGCGTTTTGAAAAGGAGCGCCATTTTGGCGCTCCTTTTTCGCTGCGCTGGGAAGCCTCGCGGTCTGGCCGCTGGGGCTTCCCTCCACAGCGAATGGCAGGGGGGGGGGGGGGAACAGCCGCTTGAGGGCGGTCTGTAACCCGCCAATGAGTCCTCATGAAGCTTGCATGCCACACATTTATTAGCACAAAATACTCAGTGATAGGTTTTCATAAGTGAACATGGATGGTAATGTAGGAGCAGACCCCAGACTCCTAGAAATGTAGTTAATTCTGAACCACAGGATAGTGCTTATAGAAGAGTTCACATAAAGAAAATGTAAGGACACAATTCAGATAATATATAATGGGAGGCCAAAACATAGATCTGTTGTAACTACAGAAGCACACACACACACACACACACACTCATCATCATCATCATCGTTTCAATTAAATAGGAGCATCTAGATCACAGTAATCAACCCCTTTCCTGCAACCACCAGACAAGATGTACCTTTAGTATACTCTCCCGCTCACTCTTTCAGCAAAGTCAGGCTTAACTCAACAGCAGAGATCTCTGGCTCTCCCCACTGCAGATGCTGCTTCTTTGAGGAGAAGTTACTTCTCTTCAGCATTAACAATTCTAGCTGTCACTCTGTCACTGTTTTCTTTCTATCTGCTACAGAGGTGGGTAGCCCTCAGGACCTCCCAGGGGTCAAAATAGTCTTTGCTCCAGAATGCTCCCAAATGCCCTCTAACAGATGTGGAGGATATTTTCACTACACTTGGAGTCACCCCAGGGCTCCTTAGAGGTCAAAATCCCCATATGTCCCAAAATATCCTGTAGTTGGGGGGGCACATTTCCACCACGTTTTTCACTCCCATTGGGTCACTTTAGATGCAGGAGAGGCCTTTAGTTTTTTAAAAACGGAAGTTATTCAATCCAATTATTCACCTGATCCACATACCAACTGCCAGGTTCTTTTTCTATTTGCCTGGCAAACTGCTCCATTCTTCCATCCCTGCTGTATCTGCCTAGGTATTTCTGCTTCCGCTATTCTGGCTGAGCTCCTATCTGGTAGCACACCTACAAGAATCTAGATGGTACCAGTGGTGCAACAGTGTGTGTTTGTGTGTGCCTTCAAGTTCCTTGTCAACTGATGATGACACCACGCATTTCATAGGGTTTTCTTAAGAAAAGAATGCTCAGAGGTGGTTTTAACAGTTCCTTCCTCTGAAATATAGCCTACAATAGCTTGTTACTCATCATCTCATCCAAGTACAACCCGGGATTACCCTGCTTAGCTTCCAAAATCAGACAATCTGGTGTCTTTAGAGTATTTAGGCTGGCACAGTAGTAGCAGATAAAACAGTTGCTGGCACAGTAGTGGTGTGGCATTGTAGAAAGGCCATCTCTGTCAGGAGACAAAGAATCCTGCCAGTTTTGAAGGTGATCGGAGGGCAGAACAGTAGCTTTCTTTGGCAACAGATATTCTGAAACCCCTCTGTTCCTATGCACCACTGCAAAAAGAACATGACTCCCTGCAAAACTGCACTACATGGGGCACCAACAGGATCCTGGCTATGATCAAATTGTGTACAGTAATATTTGCAAAAATATGCATGTGTGCAATCCACAAAGAATAAAATGGCAGATCAATTCTGAGTGTATACAATATATTTAAAGTTCTCTCAGTGCCCTTACCTTTCTTTGTATCCTGACACCCCAGGAGTCACAATAAAAATCACTCTTACTAGACATCAAAGTGTCCTACCTTTCTTACTAAAGATTATAACCTTCAATAAAGTGATCAAATAGATTAGATAGGTAAGCTTATCATTACCTGTTCAGTGTTGCTCATGAGGACCACCTAGCAGTTTAGCTGAGAGATCATATAGTGACATCCATCTGTTTTGCTTTTTTTGCATTTCATTTTTTAACCCAAAAGCCATGTATGTATTTATGAATTTGGGCAAATTCTTCAAAACTGAAATGAAAAAAAAATTATCCCCCCTTTTCTATGGCAAAATTAAACTGGCATTCCAAACATGGAAATGAACACATTTTCCTTTCCTGTTACATAAGGAAGCCTTTAGAAATAATAATTATAAAAAAATGGTAACCTAATGGAGTATTAACATGACTGGACACACAGGCTAAATGTGATTCACCACATTACCATTTATAGGGTTCTTCATTGTTAAGATCTGTAATACACCGACCTGCTGGGAAGAACTAAAGACTAAATTAATTTTCTTACAATCCCATATATATTTTTATTTATAATAATTTATAGTAATTTATTTTATTTTATGAAAAGTACTACCTTCCTTTTCTTATCCCTTAGTTCAGGGGTAGGCAACCTTTTTGAGCCAGGGGCCGGGCGGGTGCTGTCCCTCAGACAACTGGGGGGCTGAAGCCAAAAAATAAATAAACAAACCGGGCAAATGTAGGACAAAATTTCAAATGGAGGACACTTTTTTATTTAAAAAATGGAGGACACAAACAAAAAATGTGGTTGTTTTTTAAAATGTTAATATAAATGCAGTTTTCGGAGGCTTCTATAGACAATTGCCCCCCTGCCTGCGCTTGCCCCCCCTGCCCACCTCCTCCTGATAGGCCAAAGGCCCCACGCCTCACATGAGAGGCAAAGGCTCCGGCGGCAATCGGCGGCAGGACCGGGCTGGGGCCGTCCAAGGCCTTGCTGGCAGCATCCGCCAGCGGCCGCACGGTTGCCGGTTGGCTGCCTACCCCTGCCTTAGTTTCTGCTCTCCAACATAATTCCTGCTGAATTCTTATAAGCATAACAACACAATTGGTGGTGAGAAATTAGGAAAGTAGGCAAAGAGACTTATTTAAAAAGTTAAAATAACTAAGCTGTTAGGTACTGAAAACATAGTCACACATTAGGATGTTCAATTCTATAGAAAGTTAAATATTGTTAATAGACTTTAATGGATGCTTACTTAAAAGGTACTCTTTCTTTAAGGAAGCAGTGTTTCCTTATTCCTCTTTATTTTCCTATTAAATCCTAGCTGCAAATTACTTTACTCTACTGCAATGGCAGTGGCCCAAATACCCTTAAGACACTAAATCCTGTCTGATCTTAGAGGTTAAGTAGAGTCAGCCTTGGTTAGGACTTGGATGGAAGACTGCCAACAAATATCAGGTGCTGCAGGCTATATTTCAGAGGAAGGAACTGGGAAAACCACCTCCAAATGTTCTTTGCCTAAGAAAACCCTGTGAACTCTGACAGGTGATTTAAAGACAGATGCCACCCACACCCCTAAATGGCAGTTAGCTCACTCAAAATGAATCAGGGGTCTAGACCTGAAGTTCTCCCTCTAATCAGAAACTTACTGGAAGAATGGAAAGTTGTAAAAAAAAGTTTCTCAGCTGTCTCCCATGTTGCCCTTAAAGTTCTTGAAGGCAAATGACTGTCATCTGGTTGGTTTAGTTTTGCTTCCCTTGAAATCTCTTCTGGTCAGGAGTGAAGAAGCAAACCAAAGAACAAATCACTGAGCCCCCTATTCTTGAAGTCTTGTTGCTCAAGTGCCACTGCCTTAATCTGACTATATAGCCAGAATTCCTTCTCATCTCCTTCTGGAGTTTTCTTCTACAAACAGTTTATGTTTTCTGTTACTGTGATTTGAGCTCCCTTCACCAGCTTCTTCTCCCAGGCTATGCTGGTGTCTCTTCTCCCAGGCTAAGTTGTTGTTGTTATGTTTATTTGTATCCTGGCTTTCTCCCAAAATTGACACTCAAGGTGGCAAGGTTGTTCTTTGCCTGAATTGACCAAAATGCTGCAGTTCACCCATTGATCTCAGACAGTACTAGAACTGTCTTTTGGCATGCTCCTGCTATAACCTTCTGAGTCTGGCCAATGGCTTTTTAATACATCATTAACTTCTAGCATATTCTCCTGTATTTGTGAGCCAATGGGACTAAATTTAATGTTCATAAAATGTTCATTTTTCCCAAGATAAATGTTTTATTTCTTCTATCCAGCATATAAATACTTGCTAAAGTCATAAATCCTTCTGTGGTAACAATTATGTCAGTTTCATCACTGATGGCACTTGGCATATTGAGATCCATAGGTATCTATTAGGAAGTAACTAGTAAGCCCAAGAGAAAAGTAACCTTTTAATCTTTCACATTTATAAATGCAGCAATGCTATAGTACATCATACACTTATTTATAAATCAAGCACACCATTTTAATTGTTTTTGTCTCAGGATTCAGTATTGCTTCATTAGGCCTTTCGTTATTAATCTAATCATAATTTTGATTTACCAATTGCAAAGGATAAAGAAGAACTTTCATTGTGAAGCTACTCAAATCCCAAAGAAAGGATAAAGAAGAATCTTAGTTGTGAAGCTATTCAAACAGTTGGTTGCTCCATTTTCCACATGTGGCAGGAAATCCAGGAAGATATATTTCGAGGGTCAGCTTCCTTAGGGAAAACATTATATTCCTAAAGGATGGGCAAGTATTAGGGGCACAATAAGTGCAAAACTAGGTTGTGTGAATGCAACATTACCCTCACACCTTGATTTTCTATCCTTCTATTGGCCTGAGAAGCTTTTTGCACCTCTGATAGGCTCAGTTGAAGCCCTTTCCACTTTCTGGCACCCTTCCCACGTACATCAAGTGTAAGCTGTTTTCCTCATCTCTTTCTCTCTTGTGCTTCCTCCATCCATCGGATTTTGATCCTCCTTAAGCACTGCATTCCTCATATTACAATAGAAAACTTTGAAATTGTTATTGCAGCTTTGGTAATAACACAAGAAATTGTTATTACAGCATCGGGCAAAGCTCTGATAGAATTCCGAGAAGAAGTAAGGCTAAACTAAGTACCTCCTTTTGACCTGTCAACACATGAACAAAACACATCAGTAAGACTAACCTTTCGAGATACTTAAAAACAAATTAAAGTTCAGTCGGCAGCAATTTTATGGTTGCCTGTGGGAAAGCTGAAGTAAAGTGTTAGGGGCATCACTCTGGTTCTATTAAATGCCTAACCAAATTGCCTTTTAAAAAAAAGTCAATGAAGAAAACCCTCTTTAGTTTCTTTGATCTTAGAACTTCTTTTATTCAGGCATTGAGCAAATATGGAACAGTCAACATAAGGAATGGGAGCACATTACGTCCCCCCTCCTGTTGTTACCTTCTACATGTGGAAAATGAGGGGTGTGGAGAGGAGACCCATTATCTGTGAAGGTTCCTGATGTGAGTTTTCACCCTGGAAAAACTTTTCCAGTTCACATAGACAGTCACCACAGAAAGCAAAGACTCCACACTTCATACCCATCTGTCACCCCGCACACATAGGAGATGATAGGAACAATAACTCCCCACCTTGCATGTTTATATCACTTACTGAATGCCTGAACGGAACTTTGCTGTGCTTTTAAACAGTGCAAATCACTACCTCTTTCCAAGATGTGTGATGTGGGGTTGTTTCCATTTTTTTAAAGTCAATAATGTGAGTACTTAAGATGTCTGTCAACCTTCACAATGAAAATTCCCCTAGGACTGTAAAACTATTCATGCAGGATTGGTAATACTTGCCTGTTGGGTGTGGGAACGTTTTACTCATCTTTTCAGAAAGATTATGTAGAAATTTTGCACAGAATTAGACCCAAGCTATGAAGATTCTCATCAGCCCAGGATTCTCCTCATCAGCATTTCCTGATACACAATAAACATATTTTTCAACCATTTAAAAATATTTTGTAATATTTTCTCAACCCTGAATTTCTGGGACCATTTACCATGTAAAGTATAATTAAATTGGTTTGGAAAGTGTAACATGTAGCACATGGATAGACAACTGTGGTGGCATTCCAGATACAATAGACTACATCTCTCATCATCCCTTGCCATTTCCTATGCTGGATCGGCCTTCGAGGTGTTACAATCCAACAGCATCTCAAAGTAAGCTACTCTGGGTATCACTGTAGCACAATTCTATACATATTTATTCATTATGTTAAGCTGAACAGGGCTGACACCCCTGATCACTATGTTATGATTTAAGGCTTACTCACCTAAATGGTTTTGAAAAATTTTCAGGTGGCCCTTTCACATTACATAATTACAGTTTTATGCTCCATCTATAACTGCTGTGGCTCCATTCTGTGGAATCCTGAGCTTTTTAGTCTTGTGAGACTTTAGCACTCTCTGACTAAGAATTCTAAATAGTTCTTCCTAAACTGCAAATCCCAGAATTCCATATGATGTTGCCCATGACAGCAAAAGTGGGATTTCATGTCTACAACTGAGTATACTTCTCCCTCCACATTCACAGACTTACCTGGCTTCTGCATGGAGGTGGAATTGGGGTAGGGTGGGTTATTGGCAATTTTTCCACTTTCACAGGGGTCTTCTGTCCCTAACCCCCATGAATGTGTAGGGACAAGTGTACTGTGAAAAGGCCCAATGACTGAAGTATACCACACTCCTAGAGGGCAGAGGGACTTTATGTCTTTATTTGAACTTTTATTGTTGATTAATTGCCCCAACCACAATTCTTAGTTCCAACTAGAGAAGACCCATGGGATGCACAAATTTCCCATTGATTCAATGGGTGACTGTTCTAATTGGGACTAAGAATTAGATTCAGGCCACAGTGTTGTGTTTTCAACATTAGATTGTAAGATGGTTCAAGTCATGAAACTGTGGGGTGCAGATATCTTAATAAAACTAAAGTAATTGACAATTTAAAGCCTAGATAATTAATGACTTTCATTCTGTTGGCCTTAACTGGCAAGGCCTTGAAATCTTCAGGTGTCTCAGGTTGGTGTCAGTCCTTTTACATTGCATTGCTGGATTGATATTTCAAAGACTGTAGTTATTTTGATGATTCTGTAAGACACACACACACACACACTTAGATGATTGGTTGAAAGATGGCATTAGAATGACCTCAAAATCACAGGAGATTATACTCTACCCACCACCTGACCATTTAGGCAATAAAAATGATGTAATTGTCAATTTCCCACCAAGCTGTTGTCGTTGTGTGCCTCCAAGTCATTTCTGACTTCTGCCACCCCTAAGAAGAACCTATCATAGGGTTTTCTTAGCAGGTTTCTTCAGAGGGGGTTGCCATTGCTATCCTCTGAAGCTAAAAGAGTATGATTTGTCCAAGTTCACTAAGTTTTTATGATCAAGTGTGGAGTCCTGGTTTCCAGGGTTTAAGTCCATCATTGAAACAACTACACCATGCTGGCTCACGAGACTGTAGAGTTAATGAATGAAAATGTAGAATGCTTCAGTAGTTGCGTATTTGGGCAGTGGAAGGTTAAATTGCACTAAAAATGAAGTTCCTCCAAGCTCCCAGGATGAGCTGCCTCATTTCTGTTTGCAAAGTGCAAACAGAACACCAAAGGCTGCTTTTACAAAGTAATCAAGCTGTAATTGAAGACACTTTAAAACACAGAGTGATGGCCAATTGAGAATCAAGTGCCTCTGCAAACATTATTTATCAGCTTTCACACATAGATGGTTCCCAATACAGCATCATGGTTCAGTAATGAAATAATATTGATGAATTTGAATGGGATGTGAAGTCAAAGGCTTTCATGGCCCGCATCCATAGTTTTTTGTGGATTTTTCCCACAAAACATGGCCACATAGCCCCCAAAACCCACAAAAAACTTTGAATGGGATGCTTTCACATACACATACACCATCACTACCACCACGACTACTACTCAGCTGGCTTTTGTAGCCTTACTGCTGAGCACCCATATTGCTATTAAGTTTGATAAGGGACCTAATTTAACCTCCTGACTTAAAACTCTAATCATCTCTGTTCCGCAAGCATTGGCTACTCCTACTTGGAGCCTGACTAGTTAGCAGACAAGGAGTGAAATGGTTGAATTGCTCTACAGGAGAAATGTAGTGACCCTCTCCTCATTTGGGGTAATGGACAGGAAAACTGCACTGCATTTGTAAATCTTTGCACATTAAATATGCTATAAAAGTGGGTGAAAGGTAATATACCCTCAGTAAGTTATAAAGCATGCTTCTATGGTGTTGATATGAAAATATATCTTTGTTGGGGTGTGAGTATTAAAGAAAAAATGACAGCAGAGGTTTGAGGAAATTTAACAAAACTTTACTTAACAGAAGTCTCAAAAACTGAAGCAAAACAATATGAATGGCATAGTACAAAATCCTGATAGCAGCTTGCATACATTACCATGAAGGCAGCATGGAGAGCAGGATTCAATGAATGCTCCCAAGACCCAGTAGATCCACCAGGCAATTATACATTTCTAATTAGTTAATACAATCACCTGGTTTACATGGCTTGTTACCATGGTCTACACCTGCCTGCTCACTAGATTCTCATCCAGTCACAACTTATTACCTGGACAATCTTTGGAACTGCAGAGCACAGAAGAGCTTTAGTTGTGGTACTGAAAACATATCTATCTGCCTGGATTCTTTTTTGAAGCTTGGATGCAGTATCAAAGTTTTCACAGTTGATGTCTGTGAAGCATATGTCAATGTAGGGATAACTGCAACATTTTTGCTGCTGGCATCACATAATAAAGCATAGATTAGCAGCACAAAGCATTAAGGCTATAGATGGTTGTTAAGTTTCCATAAAAGCCATCATTGAAATTGGGTGAATCTCCTTAGCAGAGCTTACTGAAACAGAAGCATGGAGCAAAAAGACTAGCCACCAACCCTCACATATGTGGATTAGCTAAGTAAAAGAATCAAAACACAGTCTTCATTTAAAAAGAACATAAAAATAGTTTACTCACAATCTTGTGCATAATTCATATTCACAGGTTGAGCTACATGCTAGATAAAGGTAGATCTGACCTTCTCATGGAGAGGATCCCATTTGCACTCTAAACCAAGGAAAGCATGGGAAGGGGAGAGGAATTTTT
>NC_056522.1:124785907-124795010 GCF_019175285.1 Sceloporus undulatus | reverse complement strand
TAAGATTCATTCTGGTTGCTTTGGAGCCGGGGAGGAATTTTTGCCCTTGTTTTCCCAAGGGTTTTTTGCCTACCCTACACTGCTGGATGAGGGATTGGACGATTGGCTTGGGGTGTGGCCATAAATAGGCTTCATGCATAGGCAGGGGGAGATAGTCGGTTCAGTGAGCTGCACCTCGTCACCCTCCTAAAGGGTGAAGGTAGGTCTCTGGAATGGAGGTTTACGTCTTGAGGCTAAACATGAAGGGAAACAGACTTGCCTTGGGGTGGGCCTGAGATTCAAACCCTCACTTAAGTCTTGAGAGTTAAGTGGGGAAGTCTTGGGTTGGCCTTCCGGATGAGGGCCGGCCAGAGGCAACCCAAATTATGGATTGCCCTTGGGGCTCAGGTGTTTTCGCACTTTTTGGAAGCTGGGGAATTGGTCTTGGAGCAGACAATCCACCAGCTGTTCCTACACAAGGTTCTCCCCCCATGGCTTGCAGTTCTCAAGAAATTAAGTTAAATAGGTTGAATTTTAATAAAGTTGCCCATTTTATAACCCAATTCTCTGTGTCTGGTCTCGTTATTTAATGAGTTGGTTAGCAAAAAGTAGCGTATCAAGAAGATAAAATAACACATAAACAGAAAATTATCAAAAGCATGCATTTCTAAATTCCTACAGAGACTACATGCATCTAGTTATCATTGAGTGTCAGCATGCGAAAGTCGGTATACACAACAATGATTGACTACATATAAAAGCTTTGTGTAGTGCAGACATCTTTGTATCGGACTGGGTGGAGATTGTGATGGCAGTCTCTATCCTGGCACCTATCTAATTTCCACTCCTTGGTTGAATCTATGCTTAAAAATAAGGATATGAAAAGGTAACTGGCAGAAAAACAAAAATCAGCACTATCATAATTTTAGCTACAAATTTCTTGCACTACTGGGGATTGGATTATCCTTGAGGACTCTTCCTGCCTTGCAGTTCTATGATTCTGTGAAAATGAGCTTGCATGCTCCATACTAGGCTCTTGTTAAATATAAAGCCTTCCTAGAAAAAGAACCATACAAGGTATTTCTTTAGGAAACAATTCTGAAGTAGCATAATTGCATCTACACTGCAGAATTATTGCCTTTTGACACTGCTTTTTTTTTTTAAAAAAAAAAATGCCATGTGCCAGTGTGTATCATAAAGATATTATCGCAACATGATCAATATGTCAAGATTTCCTTTTTTGTCAAGGATGACAAAATTTATGAGTATTCTTTACATATCTGCTCTGACAGTGATTCAAATGCACAATAGACCTATATCTAGTACAGCACAAGCCACCTGATTTAAAAGGCTTCTGATGAGAATGAGGATGTGGATGATGGTGAATAACATTTTTATCCACCAAACTAGTTCATTTTCATTATAATTTGTATTATGACCAAATACCAGCACATAAAAAGATACAATATGCTACAATTATTCTTTAAAATGTACAGTATGTCAAAATGATACTAACAGAAACATATGCCATAGTACTATAATCAACACCAGGACTTCCTTCCACCAGGACTGCTTTTGGCTAAGAGCAGTACATGTCAAAGCAGAAAGTTGGTTTGATTTGCCATTCCCCCTTCCCTCTCTTCCTTTTTTAAACTGCTAGAATGTAACAGGATCTTCCTATTTTCAGATGCTTAAATATGTATTATTCTTTTTAAAAAAATATGAAAAAGAAATCAAAAATAAACAAGGCCTTTCTCTTCCATATGCCACTTGGTGTGTCTCATTATCGTTATCATTATCATTACTATTTTGACTGAGGCACAGGATTTTTTCATGTGGCACCCAATAATTTGATCATTTTTTTCATTTGTCTATCATCCATCATCTTCTTAAAAGCATGAGGAAAAAGGGAATTGAGTCCACCCTCCTAGTCCACCAAACACACACACACAGAGAGCTGCTTCCTTCCACAGTTAATAAAATATTGATACCACAGGTCATTCCCAGACAGTGGATGAGGCTTACTAGAGCTCCTATTTTTGGGAGAAAAGCAGGATACAAATCAGATATGTGATAGATAGATATAGATAACAGACAGATCGACAGGACAGATAGATAATGAATGTTGACAGCAGTAACAGTAAGGCAAGCCACACAGTCAGGTCAATGACTCATTGTTCCCTCCATGCCGCTTCTTCTCCTTCTCAACTGTGATATCACTTCCAGTTCCTATATCTCTACCAAGGACACCACTTTCTTTGCAAGTACTGGGCAGCTCACCTGCACAGTATCTCAAGATATATTCATATAAGAAGGAGAGGTAGCATGGTAACAGTAAGAAGCCACCCACCCATCTTCTCTTGCAGTGGAGGTCATGAATATGGTAAGCTGTGCCATCCAAAAGCCCAAACGTATATGGAGCTGATGGGTCTAGACACACACACAACAGGACATAAATGTGCACATGGATAGCTGGATTAGACTTCCTCTTCTTTAGACCAGTGTTTCTCAAATTGAACTTCATCAGTGCTTGAATGGTGTGTGGCCACAGTCATATCACATGCCAGGCAATAGGTGCTTCAATGGCCATATTGTAAGGCCCCGTGTGGCAGAAATGATGTGCTTCCAAAGGACTATTTGTGGAAGCCATTTATCTCTTAACCACTTTTGCTCACCTTCTGCCCTGTTGCTGTCTGAACAACTTAACAGCATAGCAGTTCTTCCAATTCAATGTACCTTTATGAAAGTTAACATGGGGACACTTACATCTATCTCCTGTTATGTGACATTTTGGAATTATTGCAGTTTGGGGACTGACCTATGAAATGATAAAATAAAAATAAAAAATCCTCTGCATTCATTACAGTAGTCGTATGCTGCTCAACTCAGTCTAGAATATAGACAGAAAAACTTAGCATCAAGAAATACCTGGGAAAAAAGTAACCTTTTCATCAAAATAAGATACATATTTTTTCATAACTCTTAATTTTCTATCCAACCTAGCAGGTGAATAAAAATTTTAAAAGTTATAGCTGACATTTACACATATTACTTTCCCAGATAAAATATTTATACTGTCCTCTGCTGATTTAAAAAGCAAATCCTATGAACATTTTTTAAAGTTGAATTGTGCGAATTAGTTTTCATTGGAGAGTTCTTGCCAGTGTGTCCTTTCATTTACATGCTGCAGAGAAGGAAATGTTGCGGTCTAATATTGATACTACATTGACACCATTATAGCATAATCAATAAAACCAATGTCTTCTTGCAATGAGCCTTACTCAGAAATATAATTTCATGTTTTTCTCTAAATGATAGTGGTATAAACAGCAGAGCTTAACATCTAAATGAACATTGAACAATGGTCCCATGAGGGTCAGCAAGGAGGCCAGCAAGACTAAAAGGTGGAAGGATGTGAGGGAGGAAGAACAAGGTTTTAAAACAAAAGAACAAATAGGCTGGTGATAACTGAAGGATCGATGGGAAAAGAAAGAGGGGCCAGGGAGGGGAAACAACTCAGTCATGAGCAATGAGATGCATTGAACAGAGTGACAAACAGCTGCTAGGCAGCAGCAGTAGCGGTGGATGACACAGGCATAAGATCTCACAGAGGTATAGCAGTGACACCATATTATGTTAGCACTGCATGAACAGAGGCAAAGATGAACCTCCTTACAAAGCCCTCTCACCAAGAAAATCCAGTGAAGAGACAGCCCCAAATGAAACAAAAAATAACATCAAAAAACAAGAAACAAAAATGGAATAGTACAGAAACAGAGAGACAGAAAGAAACAGTGAGAAATCACAATGGAGTTCATCAAGGACACAGGAGAATTCAAAATGGGAAGTGAAACATCAGGCACGTTCAATGATGTAAAGATTGTCTGGAGCAGCACTACATGTATTACAATCGGCCCTTCTTATACACAGATTTTTTATATACGGATTCAAGCATCCATGGTTTGAAAATGTTCAAAAAAAGTATAAATTTCAAATATCACATCTTTATTTTCCATTTTTTTTTATAAGGGACACCATTTTGCTATGCCATTATATTTAATGGGAATTGAGCATACACAGATTTTGTTATACATGGGGGATCCTGGAACCAAACCCCAGCGTATAACAAGGGTCCAATATGGAATGTGGGAAGCATGAGCCAGGGGAAACTAGACACGGGGTGAAACAGATGGGCAGGAAAAAGTGGCTTGAAGCTGTCTTTTCCAAAGCCGCACTGAAACCCCACCAACCACTCCCAAGGCACCTGGAGTACACATGTCATGACCGCATGGCGCAACTTCAAGCCTCACCACTAGGTACTTTTCTTTTCTTTTCTTTTCTTTTCTTTTCTTTTTTACTGTTCCTCCCACCATCCCTGCTCACCTTCACAGGAGCAAACCACCAGTGACTACCATCTCATTGTGCAGCGCTTCACCAGGACAGGACATCAGAGCAGAGGTGTGCCCATGCAAATGCCAGCAAGGTACAATCATGCCCCCCTTCACCCCATGCCCACTCTTTTACTGTTTGTTTATGTATCTTGTACTCATCTCCCTAAGAAGTGACATGCTTTTTCTTTTGGGCATTGCCAGCCCCACCGCTTGGGTATGGCAGCTCCATCCCTTTTAAATGTGCTCCTGTGCTGGGGTGTTTATATGCATAGTTAGAGTTTGCAAATAGCATCTCTTTAGAGCTGACTTAGCACTGGTGCATATATATACATGCAAAGGTGCACACTTTCTGGGAAGAAGCATAAAAATCCAGCTTCTCTTTAGTCTGGCTTTCCTCCCTATAGCACAGCTTGGGTGCACTTTCTGGCTGGCATCATCTAAATGCCCTGCCTGAAACTCATCCAGAAACCTGCTTATTTTGACTGTCTGTTTCACCCCATAGTAAAAAAAAAGGGAAAAGGAACACATATAATTGTTTATGGTGTGCTCAGGGGCTACCCTATACACCAAAGGTTGCATCTGGATTGAGTTAGTTGAACTGAAGCCCCTTTAAATCAATACGATCAGATCTTTCTGATTTAAATCCTTTAGGTTTTGGCTGCATCTGCACTGCAGAAATTATACAGTTTGACCTGCCATGGCTCAATGCTTTACCTGTCATGGCTCAATGTTATGGATTTCTAGGATTTGCTATGACACCAGAGAGAGAAGGGTAAATATCTCACAAAACTACTAAACCCAGAATTCTATTGCCTTTAGTCATAGCAGTTAAAATGCTGTCAAACTGCATTATTTCTGCATTGCAGATTAGACCTTAGTTCATTTAATCTGAACCTAAACTTATGTCTTCATTGTGTGTAGAAACTTCCATGCTATATCAAATATTGTTCGTGACATTCAAAATCAGCTTGTTGATCTAAGTTGCAGGCTGGTGTTCAAAACTAGAAAGCCCAGCTGTTGAGCATATCAAGACATGTGACATGGCTACTAGCTGGAGGGGACTGTTAGAAAAATTACTGTTATGATGAGTCCATATAGCAAGCCTTTTCTATGCTTATTGTGTATTGGCAGTCACTCCTCCAGGAGATTGGGGAAAGCTCAGTGTGCGAATATATAAAGTGAGGTTTGCTGGCTTCTGGTCAAAAGTCCATTTAGTTCGGGATTCTTTTTCTATGGTGGTTAACCAGTAGGTGAGAAAGCAAAAACCTTCTCCCACTGATGCTTCTCAGCAAGAGACTATTAGTAACATAAAGTGAGCATGAAGATTGCAGGTAGCCATCATAACTATTTGCGATTGGTTTATTTCTCTAAAATCTATGTCTCTAACCCTCTTGTAAAATTACTTGAGCCAGTGATCATCATGACATCTTGTCACAGAGTATTTCATATGTGCAGTGAAAGGAACTGTGAAGAAGCAACCATGGCATTCCCAAGGCAGTTCATGCAGTGTGGTAGTCACGTAGTACAAAAAACCTTCTGTTTATTTTTCTGGGTATTCTATTCTACCTTTACATCGGCATCATGTTTTACAAACATTTAACTGTAAAAACAGATGTACCATTCCAGAAAAGTGTATCCAAATAACTATGCATTGTATACATGTTTTTGTCCACTCTTGCATGTCATATTGGCCATTCAAAAGTCCACATCAGTATAATGTGCACAGCAACATATAAGTACAATATAATATTTGCAAACATGGTATCTGTTCAAGGGGTTTTATTTGGTAACAAACACCTTTTTTCCAGTTTGAAAGGAAAAAAAAACAGGTACATTGGAACAATAACTTTGATTAGGATAATGATCATTAGACAGAACAGAGCAATTCCATGGGGTGAAATAACAGCAAATCCACTGCAGAGCTATTACAAATTCCTGGGACATGCTGGGGTCCCACAACCAGACTGAAGGTTCTGGCTGGGATTTTTCTCCCGTTTTCTTCAGACTTAGCCTTTTATTTTTCTCTCTCCGTTATTACAATGGAAAGTGAAGTATGCCAGGTCCAGGACTGACATAGCTGTCTGTCCTGGACTCCTCATCCTCCGAGACCTGTTCTTGGCTGGCCATGACACTGTCCTTCTTTTGTAACAGCATGTGTCCTTGTGGGCTTTTCTAGGTTTTGCAGATCCAAGGGTAGCCTCCCTCTGCCTCTGGCACCCATGCCAGCATGCTTACCTATTCTCTATCCAAAGCTTGGAGATGTTCTTTTTGGAACTACAACTCCCACAATCCCCCAGCCAACATGATCTGTATTTTTTAAAAGTTATTCCCCCTATTTCTACCCTTAGGCCCATTCATACTGCAGAATTATAGTGATGTGCTTCCATTCTAACTTCCTTGGTGCCATCCTGTGAAATCCTCGGACTGGTAGTTTAGGGAGAGACATTTAGAATCCTCAGCCACAGCACTCTAATGCCTCACAAACTACAAATCCACAGGAGAAAACCCTTTCTCCTGGTATTGCAAGATGGTACCCTATGTTTTCCTTAAAAGGTTGTGAAGAAAGCAAAAATTTGTCACCGTCTTTCTCTAGCTATACAATTCTAATGTGAAATTCTTTGCTTTGTCCTCAGGTCAGGATGCAGTGCCAGAGAAAGAAGGAAGAAAAGACTGTGAGGAAGAGAAAGAAATGTCACTGTTCTTTACTTGTGGCTGTTATGTAATTAGATGTCTGGGCCTGCTTTGCAATGGAAGAAAGCAACGAATTGTAAAAGTGGTTGACATTTTTTAAAAAATCAAAAAGACACAAAAATCCATGAGCTCAATGACCCTGTAGAATCAAGAAGGATAAAGATTGAGCCAAACAGCTGCCCACAAGCCATGGAATCATTTCACATTATTATTGTTGCTGTTGTTGTTTACTCTCATATCTTCCCTCTCTTATATCTACAGTACTATAGGGAACAACAGTTTTTTAAAATATTGTTAACAATATAGAGGCTGCACAGGAAACACAAACTAATATGTATAACAGACTTGTCATCAGTGTTTTCAAAAACTAGAAGGGTAGGAGAGTTTTGTACTGCACAGTAGCTGGTGTTAAACCACTGTGGGCCCTTTCACACCACACGGTTACAACACCATCACTCCATTTCAACTGCCATGGCTGCATCCTATGGAATCTTAGGATTTAAAGTTTATGGAGGGGTACTCAGAATTCTCACCCAGACAGCTCCTCTAGTGCCTCATTAGACTACAAATCTCAGAATCCCATAGGATGTAGTGTGGTGCAGTAATTTGAGCATTGGACTATATGACTTTGGAGACCAGGGTTGAAATACTTAGTCATGGAAACCCACTGGATGGCCTTCAGCAAGTCACACTCTCCCTGCCTCAGAGGAAGGCAAAGGCAAACTCACTCTAAAAAATTCTTGCCTAGAAAACCCCATGATAAGTTTGTCCCAGGGTCATCATAAGTTGGAAACAACTTGGAGGCACGCCACCATAACAAGAGATTAAAATGTTTGAGGTACCCAGTGCTTTGCCACACTTTTAAGGGATGAATAGTGAAAATGATATTCCTCTCAGGCTTTGTAAAAAGTAATTTGCTTTCCATTGTGAGCAACAATAAGTAATTAATTTAGACAGGTTTAACTTTTCAACAAATCAAGGAACGTGGTCAGGGGAGGGGAGGGAGCTTTGTAACCTGAAGGTCCAGAGCCATCACCCAATCCTTACCCTCTCTTTCCTATGAGATTGCATTGACACTGTAGAAAAAAGGTAGTTTGACTCCTCTTTAATAGCCATGGCTCCATCCTGCAAAATCCTGGGATTTGTCGTTTTGTGAGACACCAACAGTCTTTGGCAGAGAAAGCTATGGGCTTTGTAAACTTATAAATTTTAGGATTCCATAGGATGGTGCTACAGCACTTAAAGTGGTGTCAACCTGCATATTTCTACAGTGTAGATACACCCTCAGATATATAACCTGCAACACTAGAGAGGAAGGGGTTGAGATCTTTCAGAAGTGGCAGGGAGTATCATGGCTACTTAGAACTGCTTCTCTTCTTCTGAGGTCAGAGATTGTCTCCAACTCTAGAGGGTGATTCCTGGTGCAGACATATGGTCCCAGGCATGCTATACTAAGGATCGTTGGGTTGTATGGAGAGGAGATAATTACACAATGGATAAAAGAGTTTAGGGGAAATCTTCTAGGAAAAGGAATTCAGTTCAGATCCTTTAGGAAACAGGATCGTTCTTCAGTTTTAAAGTAAAAGGATAGGAAAGTAAATGTGATATGCATGCAACTCTTAAGTAAAAGGGGAAATGCTTTAAAATGTTTGGAAAAAGATTCAAACAGTTGGAAAAATGATAATCAGAGTTACATCATATCATTCATGCGAAGATGACTTTGTGGATCTATTATTTCACTCAGTTCTTCTAATACTCTGAGTTCTTCATTCCTATTTCTGGTGATGATCTGACTTAAGGCTGAGGAATCCATGATTATGACTTCAGGGCAACAAATACACACATGGTAGTTCATGCAGTTAATCATACAAAAGACTGTTCTAGCAAGAGCTAGAGCAAAGAGCAATCAGATCTCTGCTTTAAATGGTGCTCCACGTAGATATGGACAGATCAGTACAGTTACAGTCCGTGTCAGTTTCACATATATTCCTTCATGTTCATAACATATTTCTGACATATTTCTGTATCAATCTGCTTTTTTT